>NC_047506.1:45569561-45572132 GCF_902827115.2 Pseudochaenichthys georgianus | reverse complement strand
TTCTTCCTCCCTGCTTAAAAAGCTGGACTCTGCGTACCATACTGCTATACGTTTTGTAACGGGTGCAGGCTCTCGCACCCACCACTGCACTTTGTATCAGTCCTTAGGATGGTCCTCTCTGTACCAAAGAAGACAATCACACATGTTGATTTTTATCCTTAAGTCATTGCTAGGTAAGCTGCCCTTATATATCTCCAGACTTCTGTCATTTTATACTTGCTTTTTTAATACTAGACGAGCAGCAAATGGGATGCTTTTAAATGTTCCTTTGATGCAGTCAGAGCTCGGTAAAGCTGCATTCTCCCACTATGCTCCCTTTTTATGGAATACGCTGCAAGTAAAACTTTGTCTAGAGGCACTTCCTACTGTAAATGCTTTTAAAGGTATGCTACGATTAGCCCTTCATGAAACATGTAACTGTTTTACCTGATGCTATTGCTGATGTGATTATGCTTCTTGCCACTGCACACATGGCCTTCTGTATTTATATTTGAATTGTATGTTTTTTTTGTTTAATGCCTTTGTTTTATGTTGAAACGTGTTGTGTGCCGTGTTGATCAGGACTCTCTGGAAGAAGAGATCTTGTATCTCAGTGGGACATTCCTGGATAAATAAAGGATAAATAAAAAAAATAAAAAAAGGTTGCTCTCCGGTCTCTTCCTGGGGTTGAGGTTGCTCTCCGGTCTCTTCCTGGGGTTGAGGTTGCTCTCCGGTCTCTTCCTGGGGGTTGAGGTTGCTCTACGGTCTCTTCCTGGGGTTGAGGTTGCTCTCCGGTCTCTTCCTGGGGTTGAGGTTGCTCTACGGTCTCTTCCTGGGGTAGAGGTTGCTCTCCGGTCTCTTCCTGGGGTAGAGGTTGCTCTCCGGTCTCTTCCTAGGGGTTGAGGTTGCTCTACGGTCTCTTCCTGGGGTTGAGGTTGCTCTACGGTCTCTTCCTGGGGTTGAGGTTGCTCTCCGGTCTCTTCCTGGGGTTGAGGTTGCTCTCCGGTCTCTTCCTGGGGTAGAGGTTGCTCTCCGGTCTCTTCCTAGGGGTTGAGGTTGCTCTCCGGTCTCTTCCTGGGGTTGAGGTTGCTCTCCGGTCTCTTCCTGGGGTTGAGGTTGCTCTACGGTCTCTTCCTGGGGGTAGAGGTTGCTCTCCAGCCTCTTCCTGGGGGTAGAGGTTGCTCTACGGTCTCTTCCTGGGGTTGAGGTTGCTCTATGGTCTCTTCCTGGGGTTGAGGTTGCTCTACGGTCTCTTCCTGGGGTAGAGGTTGCTCTCCAGTCTCTTCCTGGGGGTAGAGGTTGCTCTACGGTCTCTTCCTGGGGTTGAGGTTGCTCTATGGTCTCTTCCTGGGGTTGAGGTTGCTCTACGGTCTCTTCCTGGGGTAGAGGTTGCTCTCCAGTCTCTTCCTGGGGGTAGAGGTTGCTCTCCGGTCTCTTCCTGGGGTTGAGGTTGCTCTACGGTCTCTTCCTGGGGTTGAGGTTGCTCTACGGTCTCTTCCTGGGGTAGAGGTTGCTCTCCGGTCTCTTCCTAGGGGTTGAGGTTGCTCTACGGTCTCTTCCTGGGGGTTGAGGTTGCTCTACGGTCTCTTCCTGGGGTTGACGTTGTGCACAATGAAGAACATAATCTTCTGCTTGTTTGCCAATACCTTTCTATGTATAACTGTGTGCGTCTGTATGTGTGTCCAGATGTCAGTGTGTACATATTGTAAATAACTCATTGACATTGTTTCTGTTCAGACTCCCTCATAAAGGGAATGAATGTCACTCGACTATTCCTAAACACACACACACACACACACACACACACACACACACACACACACACACACACACACACACACACACACACACACACACACACACACACACACACACACACACACACACACGTGTGGTGGTGCATGCCTGCACACTGAGTGAGATCATTCATAGTGATGTGTGTATGTGTGTGTTGGTTTCTGTGTGTACAAGAGAAACAGAGAGGGCAGAGAAAGCTATCCATCCAATGATTACTGTAAATACATTGGCCACAAGGTACGCAAACACACACACACACACACACACACACACACACACACACACACACACACACACACACACACACACACACACGGTCAGTGTGTATTGTCAGAGTGATAAATCACAGCGGACTTTAAGTGAATTAGTGCAGCAGCTTTAACTCTCCCTCCCTCCCTCCATCTCTCTCTCTCTCTCTCTCTCTCTCTCTCTCTCTCTCTCTCTCTCTCTTTTCTTCCTCTTTATTCATCAGAGTCCCTAACAAGCAATCAGAGAATATTAGACCAATTAGAGCACTGATTAGATTAGAGGAGAGAAAAGGGGAGGACAGAGGAAGGAGAAGGGGAGGAGGAGGAAGGAAATGAGTAGAGGAATCAAGATAGAAAAGGAGAAGAAGAAGAAGAGATTAGGGGGCATGAGAGGATACGAAGATGTAGGAAATTAGAAAAAAGGGGGAAAACTTAAAAAACAACTGTGGTAGAAGAAACAAGAGAGAAAAGGAGATGAAATGAAAAGGGGGAAGGAAGGAAGAAACAAGAGGAATATATCAGCAATAAGATGAGGAGAGAAGAAGAG
>NC_047506.1:45544561-45564561 GCF_902827115.2 Pseudochaenichthys georgianus | reverse complement strand
CACCTATCAGGGGACCTATCAGGGGCCCTATCAGGGGACCTATCAGGGCACCTATCAGGGGACCTATCAGGGGACCTATCAGGGCACCTATCAGGGGACCTATCAGGGCACCTATCAGGGGACCTATCAGGGGCCCTATCAGGGGACCTATCAGGGCACCTATCAGGGGACCTATCAGGGCACCTATCAGGGTACCTATCAGGGGACCTATCAGGGCACCTATCAGGGGACCTATCAGGGGACCTATCAGGGGCCCTATCAGGGCACCTATCAGGGCACCTATCAGGGGACCTATCAGGGGACCTATCATGGCACCTATCAGGGCACCTATCAGGGGACCTATCAGGGGACCTATCAGGGCACCTATCAGGGGACCTATCAGGGGACCTATCAGGGGACCTATCAGGGGACCTATCATGGCACCTATCAGGGCACCTATCAGGGGACCTATCAGGGGACCTATCAGGGCACCTATCAGGGGACCTATCAGGGGCCCTATCAGGGGACACCCGCCGGACAACAGTGTGTTTGAGGAATATTAAGTGTCAGTGTGACCTCCTCCATTGTCCCTGCATTGAACATGTGATGTGTTGAACCGTTTAAACACGTGGAGAGACAGCTCCCACACGCCATCACCACACAGGTCAGCAAGAGGCACATTGCTCTGCGAAAGGAAGGCTGCCATTTCTAAGCTCTAAAGCGTGAGAGTACCTTTTCCCTCCAAAGCCAGCGAACTCCTGCATGATACATGCATGATACATGCATGTATCATGCATGTATCATGCATGTGTCATGCATGACACAGCACCTGTGTGTGCTATGTGCTCACTGCCCAGGTGAGCACAGCTTTCAAAGCACCAGGTTTCCTTTGCGCTGTATTTCTCACGTGGCTCATCACTTTGACGACGTCCTGGCACCGTGTCCTTTGCTGCTAAAGCCTCTCGATGCAACAACAATGTTTCCAAGTCGCATTATGAGTCTCTTCCAGTATTCTCATGATGAAGACTCAGGCTCATGATGAAGACATGATGAAGACTCAGGCTCATGATGAAGACATGATGAAGACTCAGGCTCATGATGAAGACATGATGAAGACTCAGGCTCATGATGAAGACATGATGAAGACTCAGGCTCATGATGAAGACATGATGAAGACTCAGGCTCATGATGAAGACTCAGGCTCATGATGAAGACATGATGAAGACTCAGGCTCATGATGAAGACTCAGGCTCATGATGAAGACTCAGGCTCATGATGAAGACATGATGAAGACTCAGGCTCATGATGAAGACTCAGAAAACAGTGGAAATGCTGTTGATGGAAACGTCGTTGTCAGATCTGTCGTGGTGCAGCCATGTTTCTGTAGAGCACATTGAACTGCACTCCAGATATTCTGTCTGACTCCTGTCTCGCTCCGTTATCTTGTCCAGTCCATTGGACACGGACCCCACGGTGAGGAGGGGAGACAGCTTATATCTCTTTTCTCCGTACATCTGAAGCAGCCTTCGTCTCCTCGGTGAACATCATGTGTCCTTCTCCAGATGTCAGCATGGAAACAGTATCTACGATGAGAGTAGAGCAGAGTTTTGCACGGACTCTGGTATTAGTGCTCGTAAACGGAATATGTTAAAAAAGCACTTCACGCAGGCGCTCAGTGAATCAACCATCCACATCTAACACGATGTTATCGAGTGTGTGTGTTTCCGTGTGTGTAAGGGGCGCTTTGCCAGCTGATTCATGAAGAGTGTAACGATTAGGTAGCCTTGACCTGACTCATCCCAGTCACACACACACACACACACACACACACACACACACACACACACACACACACACACACACCACACACACACACACACACACACACACACACACACACACACACAGCACACACACACACCACACACACACGCGCACACACACACACACACCACACACACACGCGCACACACACACACACACACACACACACACACACACACACACACACACACACACACACACACACACACACACACACACACACGCTCACACACACACACGCACACACTACGCGCGCACACACACACACACACACACACACACACACACACACACACACGCACACACACACACACACACTCACACACACACTCTCACACACACACACACACACACACACACACACACACACACACACACACACACACACACACACACTCACACACACACACACACACTCTCACACACACACACACACACACACACACACACACACACACACACACACATACACACACACACACACACACACACACACACACACACACACACAGACATCACACACACACAGTGTTCACACACACATACACTCAATATTTGGAAATGAGAACTTTGTAGGAAAGTGAATACATGTTGTGGCATATAGATATATTTAAGGTTGAGGACATTCCTGGAACTAGTGTGTTGCTGTTGACCATCATTATAAAATTAGGAAATAGTTTGGAAACTAGGAGAGTGGAGGAATGTCAGTTTCTTATGTAAAGAGGGCTGTTAGAAGTGTTTTGTCTGGATTTTAAGTTTACGATGAAGATTCAGATTGAGGTTTAAGATCAAGATTATAGGAGGTGGGGACATTATTTTGTTAACAAGGGAAGTATGAAACTGCAATTGGTTATTGTGTATGAAGTGAGTGGATTGACAGGGGAGCGCTGCTGCATTAAGCAGCGTGACCTCAGAGCAGGACCCACACACACACACTCCAAATAAAATCAACATAATGACATACACACACATAGAAGCAGGAACAAAAGTCACCCTGGGCGGTCGACATCAGGCTTCTGTTAGAGAGAGAGAGCCATGGGACAGTACCGTAAACACTCCCCCCACTCATCGCTATGGTGACCAACTGGACAGTCTGTACATTTCTTTATGTGTGTGTGTGTTGGCTTTTGGGGCAGATGGCACTGGCATTGTGTGAGAGTAGGCATCATGCCCACAAGGGTCAGCGTGGTGGTTGCCCTGGGTGACAATGGCGGTTGCCCCTGGAGACGAAGGAAGGGAGGAATTGGCACCTTCATCTTGCCAACCACCATACAAGAACACACACACACACTCTCACACACACACACACACACACACACACACACACACACACACACACACACACACACACACACACACACACACACACACACACACACACATTAGATACACTACTATGCAACAGCCAGCTCTTTACCTGATCAATACGTGTGTGTGTGTGTGTGTGTGTGTGTGTGTGTGTGTGTGTGTGTGTGTGTGTGTGTGTGTGTGTGTGTGAGTGTGTGTGTGTGTGTGTGTGTGTGTGTGTGTGTGTGTGTGTGTGTGTGTGTGTGTGTGTGTGTGTGTGTGTGTGTGTGTGTGTGTGTGTGTGTGTGTGTGTGTGTGTGTGTGTGTGTGTGTGTGTGTGTGTGTGTGTGTGTGTGTGTGTGTCTGTGGGAGAGAGAGAGAGAGAGAGAGAGAGAGAGAGAGAGAGAGAAAGTGTGAGTGCGGTTATGTTACCTCTGAGCAGCAGACGCTGCAGTGAGGGTGCTTTCCCATCTGTATGTGTGTGTGTGTGTGTGTGTGTGTGTGTGTGTGTGTGTGTGTGTGTGTGTGTGTGTGTGTGTGTGTGTGTGTGTGTGTGTGAGTGTGTGTGTGTGTGTGTGTGTGTGTGTGTGTGTGTTTAGTCATCATCTGTCTCTATGTCCTATTTACACACACTATTCAAGGTGAAGCTCACACACACACCCACATACGCACACACACACACACACACACACACACACACACACACACACACACACACACACACACACACACACACACACACACACACACAGACACACACACACAGACATATTTATGCAGTAAGAGCACCACACCCACCTCATGACTCACCCGCACCACTGTGTGTAAGTGTGTACGTGAATTGCTGACTCAGGACAAAACAGGACTGGGAGAGAGACATTGGAACACTATGAGAGAGAGTACAGTGGTGGAGAGAGGTTCATGGGTATGAGGGGCCGTGTAGGCCAACATTCAAACAAACTTCGCACACACACTACTGAAAACATCTGGCCTTGCACACACACTACTGAAATCCTCTCACATTCACTACTGAACACCTCGCACGCACACTACTGAAAACATTTGACTGAAAGGTTCTTAGTAGGGAATGTGCACGTGTTTCACCTATGTGTGTGAGGGGGATTCTTGCTGTAACGGAAGTCATTGTAATGAAACGGAAGTCATTGTAATGAAACGGAAGTCATTGTAATGATAGGGAAGTAACAAAGAATAATACTGCAATGATACAGTAGGTGGCGATAATTCTCGTCTACTCTGTTTGGAAGTCGCCATTAAAGAAGAAGAATGAAACAGAAGGTCCAATTCAGCATGGATTTATAGAGAAACGGCACCGCAGCCGTAGGCTGGACCCCGGACCGAGCGGTCTACAAACTGAGACGGTCTGGTCTATGGAGGTGCTCTTGTTTCACCTGGCGCAGCTCGTGAGGTGGCCGAGCAACCAGCTAGCAACATGCCCAGCTGCAATAAGCTAACAAGCTAACTAAACCGAAATTGAGCCAGAACCTTTCCTTTTTTGTTTTACCATTTATTGAAGTGATTGATATTTCAGGCTGAGAGGGCAATGGCCTTAAATGGTCGATTAAGCTGTGTACCTCTAGCCGGTGGCGGACTGGCCATCGGGACTTTCGGGACGAATCCCGATTGGCCGGTACCGAAGTGGACCGGTCGAGAGTCACAGGCTGATTTTTAGTCCCAGTCCGCCCCTGCTTCTAGCCAACAGTTATGTTAGCATTAGTTAGTTAACAGTAAGTAAATATAGGAGTAACCAATGTACTCCATCCTGATCCAAATAAGGCTAACCTACGTCTGTTGTATAATGTCGGAGTTTTTTTGCCGTCCGCGAGGAAAAGAAATGGGACTCAGATCCTCAGAATACTGAAATCTGTATTTTTTTAAATCTTTTTTTCCTTCTAATTTGTTATTATTTCCTTCATTCACCGTCTTTTCTTCCTCGAGCTCTTCTTTATCACCTCGCTCCCTTTTCTTTGATGAGTATCTAGAGTCTGAATCGCAGCTGTCAGCATGGTAACATTACTCCACATACACACACACACACACACACACACACACACACACACACACACACACACACACACACACACACACACACACACACACACACACACACACACACACACACACACTGTCTGGTCTGTGAGAGTTTCGTCTCGTCTGAGTCTTCTCAGGACAGAGGGGAGGGAGGAGCTGCAGTGCAGGAAGCGAGTAAGAGGGCAAGAGACACCTAGAGACACGTGGGGAGAGAGAGAGAGAGAGAGAGAGAGAGAGGCAAGGTAGGAAAGTGTCAGCGTCAGCAAGTTGTATTGATTAAAAACTAACCTTCCAGTCTTCTCCTCTATCACTACTTCACACACACACACACACACACACACACACACACACACACACACACACACACACACACACACACACACACACACACACACACACACACACACACACTCACAGCTACACACACACACATACAGTGGGGCAAAAAAGTATTTAGTCAGCCACCAATTGTGCAAGTTCTCCCACTTAAAAAGATGAGAGAGGCCTGTAATTTTCATCCTAGGTTCACTTCAACTATGAGAGACAAGATGAGAAGAAGAAATATCCAGAAAATCACATTGTCTGATTTTTAAAGAATTTATTTGCAAATTATGGTGGAAAATAAGTATTTGGTCAATAACAAAAGTTCATCTCAATACTTTGTTATATACCCTTTGTTGGCAATGACAGAGGTCAAACGTTTTCTCTAAGTCTTCACAAGGTGTTCACACACTGTTGCTGGTATTTTGGCCCATTCCTCCATGCAGATCTCCTCTAGAGCAGTGATGTTTTGGGGCTGTCGCTGGGCAACACAGACTTTCAACTCCCTCCAAAGATTTTCTATGGGGTTGAGATCTGGAGACTGGCTAGGCCACTCCAGGACCTTGAAATGCTTCTTACGAAGCCACTCCTTCGTTGCCCGGGCGGTGTGTGTTTGGGATCATTGTCATGCTGAAAGACCCAGCCACGTTTCATCTTCAATGCCCTTGCTGATGGAAGGAGGTTGTCACTCAAAATCTCACGATACCTTTCCTTTACACGGATCAGTCGTCCTGGTCCCTTTGCAGAAAGCCCCAAAGCATGATGTTTCCACCCCCATGTTGCACAGTAGGTGTTCTTTGGATGCAACTCAGCATTCTTTCTCCTCCAAACACGTCTAGTTGAGTTTTTACCAAAAAGTTCTATTTTGGTTTCATCTGACCATATGACATTCTCCCAATCCTCTTCTGGATCATCTACATGCTCTCTAGCAAACTTCAGACGGGCCTGGACATGTACTGGCTTAAGCAGGGGGACACGTCTGGCACTGCAGGGTTTGAGTCCCTGGCGGCGTAGTGTGTTACTGATGGTAGCCTTTGTTACTTTGGTCCCAGCTCTCTGCAGGTCATGGACTCGGTCCCCCCGTGTGGTTCTGGGATCTTTGCTCACCGTTCTTGTGATCACTTTGACCCCACAGGGTGAGATCTTGCGTGGAGCCCCAGATCGAGGGAGATTATCAGTGGTCTTGTATGTCTTCCATTTTCTAATAATTGCTCCCACAGTTGCTGTTGCTGTGCCACAGCATTCCACTATACAGTAGTTATTCAAATCTTTATTCTTCCCCTTATTATTTCAGCCAATATGTTGGCTCTCCATAACTTCAGCATACTTTCAGCTACAGAATTCATTGAAATATCAAACGATTCAGCCTTTTCAGCAATCGATGGGAAACGTTCAACTTTTTCAAATATTTATTTTTTGAAATATTCAGCTTTTTAAACTCTTTTTTTAACATGGAACTCAATGGGAGGAACCTTCAAATCCTCTTTTATCTACACCTTGCGCTAAATGCTTCTCCTTCCACATACTTTCAGCTAGAGACTTCATTCCAACTTTATAATGATCACAATACCTTCAGCTATTCAATTCTTACTGTTCTTACTTAATGTTTGATATATTTTACACTTTTTGAGATATTTAACTTAGTTTGGAGCTTGGTAAAGAGGCTTTCTTCAGATTTTAACATCAGTGTGGATGGAGCAGCTCGTTAAGGCTTAGAGTGCTTTGATCTCAAAACAGAGTGGAGGAGAGCTTGAAATTTGCCCAAACATTATTTTAAACCTGCCATAATTCCCAAGCCCTACACTCCTTGGACATAATTTTTCATGAAAAAAGTAGGAAAACTTCTCCTACGTTTAAAAATAAAAATAAATGAAGAAAAACATTTAAACAAAATGCCTCTTGAGGGCATGACGAGACAACACATTTTACTCACAAAACCCAAAAAAACAAACATATATCAGTTCATGGGGGTTCCCTGATGCTCACGGTCTGGTCATTTTTTGATAGGAGCCATAGTTTTTGAACAGGTGGCAAAATTGTCAGATATGATCCTCAATGCATTCTTAATGACACTCAGTGATGCAGTTGGTAACCATGGTGTTGCTCGGCAGATTGAAACCTTTGACCTCTGGGCTCACACAGGTGATTATTTGTTATGATTAGGTGCTCAGCACAGAAACAAACACTGACAAACACACTGGACTTCAGCCTTCAGCCTACTTTCAGCTGCAGAAACCATTCAACTATTACATTATTCAGCTATGTCAGGACATTGAGGCTATACATGTTGTTGTTTATACCTTTTTTAAACCTTTTCTTTTGAATATTAAAGGGGACCTATCATGCAAAATGCACTTTTGTACGTCTTTTATACATGAACATGTGTCCCCGGTGTTCCAGGGAACTCACCAAGTGTCAGAAAACACAACCCTCTCTATTTTCCTCCGTACCCAAAACTCTAAAAAAGGGCTGCAATGGATCTGATACAGACTGATCCAGATTTGAACACTTTACTGACGTCAGTAAAGTGGCGCTACGGCTGTTGGTCAATTCTCCACCTATCAGGGGAATGAGAGGTTGGGCCACGGCCGGCCATTGCTGCTCGAAAGCGCTGGAGACGCTGTAGTACATATGCCAGGCCTGTAAGTGGCGCTGTAGTCTGCCACAAAAGCTGTGGCTCTTTTTCTCCCTCCCTGAGGCAAGCTTTTGCGCCTCCTGCTTTAAAACAAATGAATAATAACTCTATATAATCACATGTAAGGGATAATGTGCAGCGACCCGATCATTATGGGGAAAAGAACACCAGGCTGATCAGGATCCCAACGCGAAGCGGAGGGATCTAGATCGGCATGAAGGCACATTATGCAATGTGCACATTATCCCGATTATTACATGGCCACATTCTCGACAAACGACATGACTCCCAATATTAATTGAAATGCTTTTATGGATTTAGAAAATGATTTTATTGATTTAAAAAAAAGTTGTATGTATTGATTTAAATTGACATGCATCCGCTATGAAAAGTAGTCCGTTGTTACTGTTTGAAGCGTAACAACGGCAGAAACTGCTTCGATAGGGTCGTTGCATCGTTGCTTGCTTTAAAAGTAACACAATTCATTATGTCAAACCTTGGAAAGTATCTAGATATCCATGCCCTAATGCCAAAGGAACTGGCAACTGAATATGTGTCGCCGTTTGATGTCTATGTCTGGACCGCTGCGTAAAAAGGATGGTTCCTGCCCCATTACTTCTCTTCTTACTTCTATAAGAACAAAACACGGTGGACGGAGATCTCTTTTTCTCCCCCTCTTCTCCCCGCTGCAGCCGAGCAGCTGATCTCAGGGCACGCTCCCCTCTCCTGCAGGGGGGCGTGGTCAGCTGCAGCTCACACACTGGAAAGAGCAAATAGAGCGAAATGAAGCATGGCTAAAATGCAGGATCTGAAAAAAACCCGATATTTATATACTTTATATAGGTATGGCCCTAAAATATATTGTTCAAATAGCATGATAGGTGTCCTTTAAGCTTCTTCACTATTGTTCCTACTCTTCCAGTTTAACATTTCACTTTCAAGTTTTCAACAAAGTCATTGCAATGCATTTGAGTTGTAACAATTTGATTCAAATCATTTCACTTTTCTGCATTTCTCCGCTAAATTCAGCAACACACCTACTTGGTCTCTGTAGCTAAGAGCAGCTACCATTCAGCTAATAACATATTCAGCTTTTTCTGCTTTTTCAGCTAAATTCAGCCACAAATGTTCACAGTTTACAGCATTCACACGCATTTTCTGCAGGAAATGCATTTTCTAGTTCAATGTTTAAAATTAATCTCAACAGTCCCTAACAGGTGAACATATGTTTCTGTCTCCATAAGACTCCATCTGAACATGTTTTTCTTTCTCTCTCTCCAGTGGTACCTGGGATAAGGACTCCAGAAGCCCCTCGCCCCCCCACCCACCTGTACCGAACGACAGATCGCTGCAGCCTCCTCCTAGACCTTGACCTTTGAGGCCAGCTGCATCAGAGAGTCCTTTCTTGTCCCGCAACTTGAGCCCTCCTCTGCCCCCCCTGCGCCTGACTCCGCCCCCACCAGCGCCATACACAGACTCAGCAGCATCAGCATGGCTATAGCGGATCCAACGCACCGCAAACCTGCCGTTCAAAACTCTAGGTCGTAGACTTCCTTGTAGACGTATGGTTCATATGTCAATATTCATGTATAGTGCCAGACCCTGACCCCACTCCCCACCTAACGGCCAGTCCAGAGAAAAAATCTGCAGGGGAATTTTTGGGAACGTCGCAACTCAAAACCACAGAGCTTTCACTCTGGAGAAACTACAGCTACCCCTTCATCATCCTCCGCTATGTGTGCATCCTTTGGACTCGTTGTCCGATAGGGGATGTGTTACCTGGCTGAGATACCAGCTAAAACTCCCCATCCCTTTACCTGAGCCCTCACACACCTCCTGGGATTGACTTCACCCTCACTTGACCTCGCCCCTGGTTGATGGCAAGTCAGGGGGGGAAGGAAGTCACCAAGGCTCTTTCCAAGGACATGGACCAGTGCTTAATAGAAAGAACTTACCTGATTGGGAGATGGTGCACAAACATACACCCTTTCTCAGTTATAAAATGAACTAAACAGGAAAGGTTGGGCGGGTTAGGATGGGGGATTACAGTTGAAGGTGGGGTCAAAAACGTGGGGGAAGCAGGAGTTTGTGGAAGTGTTGCGACCAGACGCTGGTGGATCCACGCTTGTTTATCTGGGAGGCTTTAGCTTCATGGCTCATTGATTTTTCTATCTTAGCTGTTATGTCAGCTGGTCTCCTCCTCTTCCTCTTCTGTCCATCCACCAGACTGGGTGGAGCTACAACATGCAGGTGTGGGCAGAGAGCTCTGGTGTTTGATGTGCAGCAGGAAGACAGGAGAGAGATGAGTGACTCTAATTTTACCAGTGGAATATTGATCATGAGGAAAGTGCAATTTTGTTGGCTAGCTGTTGAAAGTTAAATATCTTTGTAAGATAGCTCGTTGCAAACAGTTGTTGAAAAGTATATATAAACTATATTTTTCTTCCTAGTCCGCTCACACCTCTGGGACTCTAAAATATTGGGGTACAAAAGACAACAAGACAGCATTGAACTAGAAACCATAGCCTTGTGGGAAATAGAGGGAGCTGTATTCACATTTATTGTTTATTATTTGTTGTTTGTTCATCTTGTAAAGCTGTTAGCATGGTAGAACAAAGATCCCTTTAAAGACATATAATTTTAAACAATCAATTTTTAAAGCATTTCTTGCAGCTTAAGACTGCTTTTCATTTTTGTTTAAAAGCAAAATACGCGATTAACTTGTTTTAATGAGCACATCATTTTACTTCATAATCTAAAGCTATTTCAATTTCTCATGAGGCGAAATCTGGAGAAAATATAGTCAATTTAAGCTCAAATGTCATCATGTTTTCTCCGGTTTCTGCGAGATAATCTATGACGGGTTTTCCCCGGTGACGGGCTGCCCAATGATTGGCTGGGTCTCCTAGAGGTCCCGTCCAATCAAAAGCACTTAATCCTGCAGTTGGCCAATAGGCCGTGAGTGTATAATCAGGTGGTGTGGTTAAGCGATAAAGAGGCAGAGCAGAGGGTAACTCCGGAAGCTTTCGTCCACAAATAGACAGCCAAGAGCTTCACATGCAACTTACCATTTTATTCAACTGTTTTTTTTTCCTTTTCTATACTATATATATAAATATATATACACACACGCACACACACACTTACGACCATCCAGTGTCGAACAAAAGTGAATTTAAGTGATTTACAAAAAAAGAATTAAAAAAATTGCATGTTCTAGTGTTAGTGACACACTTTTCCATAGATGATGTAGTTAGTGAGATAAAGACACTATATTGTAAACCCAACATCAGGCACTTGCCAGCAGCTGTCTATTCCTTTGGCCCGTTGAGGCCTTTCGTTAGGCTCTCCTTCACAAACAACCAGCTCTCTTCGCTCCTTCACATCTCTCCAGTCTTTCTTTTCCACCTTCTTCCCTTACTCCTACCTTCTTTTTTTCCATACAGCAACAGATTAATTCTGCCTTTTATTTCCAAGCGTTCTCTTTTTCCCGTCTGTGCGTTATCAAAATGCATGAACAAATGTTTCCTCATGAATGTGCCTTGAGCTACAGTCCAGTCCTGAGAGGTTTCACATGATCCAACGTGGACAATCTTGTTTTATTGTTTCTTCCTTTTTTAATTTACATTTTTCAATTCACCTTCCACACCTAAAGAAACATGTCAAAGCGTTTTAATTTGAAGAGGAACGCTCAGTTTTAAGAGGATGCAGGCATACACTGAACTGCTCCCGCCCCACCTGCAGTTATGATGCAGACCTGACAGGTTACGTTTACACCAGCTAGCACCAGGTCATCTCCGGGTAACCTTTAACACAGTGACATGTTGTGAAATGAGCACCATGTCAGTTACAAAGATGATAGACATCTGCAATGAACATCTTGTGTAAAAACAACACACTGTTAATATTACATATTCAGCAGTTGGCTTTTATTTCATATTGACACTCTGTAGTTCCTGATGGCTTGTTTAGCAGCTACACAGTTTGGTTAGTTTACAGTTCAGTTTAGCTGCTAAACACTTTCGAGTCAGGTTAGCTAACTGTTATAAACTACATGTAGCCTCCTAAGCAGTTTGATTCAGCTTGGCCAGTTTGCTCACAGCAGCTTAGTTTAGCAGCTCAAGTTGTTGGATCAGCTTAGCTAGCAGGTCCCCGACAGGTTAGCAGCTACAACAGTTTGCAAACTGTTACACTTCAATTTGAAGGGAGAATTGTTCATGTAAAGAGTAAGATTAGGATTAGGAGAACCTTTATTATTCCCCAAAGGGAAATCAGTTCTTCTCTCAGTTCTCTGGTGTTATTTTACAATGACATAGGCCGGTAATACACACACACACACACACACACACACACACACACACACACACACACACACACACACACACACACACACACACACACACACACACACAGGACGCACAGACATGTACTAATAGTGATGTGGCAGAGCGGAGGGGAACTAGCAGAAGCTGAACCGGCACCTCTCCAGCTAGCCCAATCAGGCGTACCTTTGGTTCCCAAGCCAAGTCTCCACAGACTGATCTCCCGCCCCTGTACTGGGTGAAGACATTGTGTTCATTTCACAAAGTGTTTTTATGCCAGTAATTGATAAAGCAAACTAGCTGGTAGAAAACCATGTTTAACCTCACCTACTCCCGTCATCCTATCCTATGTTTTATTGGATGATTTTTTTTTATATATATATGTATTTCTGTTATTACAATTTCCACACATCCAAAACTTTTCAAGTCTTCCTTTTTTTTATTTTGTTTGGATGGACTTTTTTGTTCCCAGAAATGAATTATGAGGACATAACTTATGCAATACCTGCTTGCCCTCACGTAGACGTTTTTTTGTCTTACATTGTTTAGTTTATTTTTTTCTTTCTCATTTCTTTCAACCAAAGTAAACGTGCACGTGACAGGCATCATGCTCCATCGTTGGTCCCAAGCCAGGCTAAAAGCCACCATTGCTAGGGGAACTCTACTTCCTTCCTTCCTTGCCACCTTCCTTCCTTCCTTCCTATTTTGATAATTTACCAGATAGTGGCAATATTATATTTGGTAAATATTGCTAAAGGTTTTTTGTTTATTTGCTCACAAGCAAGCCTTAAACAAGTCCAACTTCTTCTCCATCAGAAAACCGTTCATCAAAAAAATGTTGATGACGTCCAAAATATCCACCATGCCCCGCCCTGCTTGGCAGTGGGTTTAGTAATTCAATTGTTTACCTGTTATGTGTTCTATCTGTCTATCAAATGAATCAGACCGCGACGTGATGCCGTCAGCTGTGATGGTTAAGTAGTTCCACTTGTGTGGGTTGCGTGTTTTACTTAGCGTGACATGTTTGTTTGGTCTGTTCTTGCTTACCCTTTAGCCATGAGTTGGGCATTACTTCCTTAATTCTCTGCACTAAATATGAAACAAATGATAAAAGTGAAAAAGTATTACATAACAAAATACAGCTTCCAGGGCTTAAAAAGAGCGAAGGGAATAAAAAAATTGCACGGACATTTTTTTAAGTGTCACAAAAACCTTGTGAAACAGCCTAGCATCTAATCAGAGACTTTTGGCTGTGTTGTGTGTACGATAAAGACACAATTGCACCCTTTTTAAAGAAAGATAAAATGAAAAATAATTTAAAATCAATAGTTTGGGCAGTGTATTTTTTTGTTGTGTTGTGTGTGTAATTTAGTTCCGGTACAGCAGCGAAGAGACGCAGAGAAGAGCTAGCTCTAACGACGGAGGCAGAGCCTGGGAGACGTGTTTGTATGTTGTATAGTTTTATTGATTACACTGATTTTAAAGCTGCCCTATTTTATAATGCAGGACTTTTGTAACATTGATAAAAATAAGGAAAAACTAGTGTTGTGAATTTTCTGATTGTTTGTATCGAGGCCACATTACTAGAACTTGTTTGCTTTGTTTCTTGGAACTGGATTTAAGTTGAAAACTTTCCAGTTTCATTATCTTCTTCTTTATTTGATTTCCTTTTTCTATGTATTTAAGAACATTTCCTCTGTTGATGGTATAGTATATTCCTGTACTTCAAAAGTATCGGGCGCTGTGGTGATAAGACCATTGTAAATGGATGTTACAGTATGCTGTATGTTTTGAAGGGTATTGTTGCATTAGTGTTGATGAACCTGCATCTTTTGAGGAAGATTGGGAAGAAGAGCAAGTGTTTTTTATGCATTTAAATTTTTGTTTTAGGCAGGAGACAGCCAAAGGATGCCCCTACTATAAATGCATCTAGGCATCTTTTTTTGTGTTCACCATTCCATGCCGGAAAATAAACAGCTTGATTATGCAACATGATCTTTTCTTTTCCATCTGTTTCTTTCTTCACTGGCCCAACAGATCACCACCTCCTCCTCCTCCTCCTCCTCCTCCTCCTCCTCCTCCTCCTCCTCCTCCTCCTCCTCCTCCTCCTCCTCCTCCTCCAGCCCCCCTAAGCCTGGAGGTCCACTTGGATCTCCCCCATCCTCACATCCTCTGCTGCTCGTCACTGCATTCCATCCATGGAGCAGGATGCAGGGCTGAGGGAGGGCAGGTCACCAGGATAAGGGACACTTCACGTGTGGTCAGAGTGGCTGTTCGTGTCTACAATCCTGTTCAGTTTTATGGCTTGTTTGTTAACTCTATTAATGTTCTGATGTGAACATTGCAGTGTTCCTGAATCTCTGCTCCCGCTCTTTCAGACATGTGTCCAGGACTACACTGGATGTGTTGGTTCACAGCTAGAGCTGCAACCAGCAATAATTTCCTCACAGATTCAGTTAACTATCATTGAAGACAACAAAGGACATTTTACTTTACAACATAATCATTAATAAATACACTTTCTTTTTTACAAATCTCAATACACAATCAATTAGGATACACATGCAGGTTGGACACAAATAGAAACAATTGAAACTACAAATAGATGTGGCTTTCCACAGGCAGCAAAGAGGGCTGCATTGATTGAAACTCGAGCAATCTGTTATACCAGATGCCCAAGAGGCTGGAATAAGGGTTCTCCAAAGATACTCAACAACATATGTGTGTGTTTTTAGGTCAAAGAAGGGTGTTGTGTTTCTCAAAACATAAAAAGCAAAAAACCGTATTAAAGGAGTATTAGAGAAACAGTGATCTACTGTAAACTAAATATGTTGCAGCCTCAAAACAAACCGAAACATGTGATGACACACATTCAGTGTAGACACACTTTCAAAAACCATCTGCATTCCTGACAAACCCATGTTGTTGTTCCCAAATGGTTTCAAACCTCCATCATTCTAGTGAATGCAAAGATACCGAATAAGGTATTGAAAAAAATCAAACAGTGGAAGAAGGCAACAAATGAGCAACAACTCCTATCACACTGGAATGAGACTTATTGAAGTGAAGGCTTTGAAGAGTCCCAGCTCAGGGTGATGGGGGTGATAGAGGCTGTGGAGGCCCTGAGTGTGTAGCTCACTACACCCAGTTCACCTCATCCACAAAACCAACAGCAGACACACAAAGCCGAGGCTCAGAGAGCAACAAGGCCTTAAGGCCGATCTGCTGCACCAATCATCTGAGCCGACACAGCAGCACCATGCTAACTCACAGCAGCATCATGCTAACTCACAGCAGCATCGTGCTAACTCACAGCAGCACCATGCTAACTCACAGCAGCATCATGCTAACTCACAGCAGCACCATGCTAACTCACAGCAGCATCATGCTAACTCACAGCAGCACCATGCTAACTCACAGCAGCATCATGCTAACTCACAGCAGCACCATGCTAACTCACAGCAGCATCATGCTAACTCACAGCAGCACCATGCTAACTCACAGCAGCATCATGCTAACTCACAGCAGCATCATGCTAACTCACAGCAGCATCATGCTAACTCACAGCAGCATCATGCTAACTCACAGCAGCATCATGCTAACTCACAGCAGCATCATGCTAACTCACAGCAGCACTATGCTAACTCACAGCAGCATCATGCTAACTCACAGCAGCACCATGCTAACTCACAGCAGCATCATGCTAACTCACAGCAGCATCATGCTAACTCACAGCAGCATCATGCTAACTCACAGCAGCATCATGCTAACTCACAGCAGCAGGGATCTGTTCAGACACTCAACCACTCTGAGCCTTGCCTTTAGAAAACTCTGACCTTAAGCTTGTCAAACTAGTATAATGAGCTAGAGCTGGAGTCAACGGCTGTCTTAGTAATTTCCAAGGATTTTTCGATTTTGCCTTCGAGGAATTCTGCCGCTCCATTAGGAAACAGGGTTGAATAAAGGCTACGTTTTTGTGCTAACGCCTTATTTGTCTTCACGTTTGTCCAAATGATCTGGGGCAGAGATTAACCACCTTACCACCACCTGAGCAATATCCATCAGACCAGAGTCTGTGGCTTGGATGGTGTTGGGAAGTAATCAAACTGAAACGGCTTGAACGTGAAGAGGGGCAGAATTCTTCAGGCTTTAGACCGGGGTATTTTTAGTCCACCTAATCACTCTAAAGACCTGAGTATGTGAGTTCATAGCGATGCTGGACATGTAGCACTGGTAGAACAATCGTCTAAAGATCGGGGAGAGCTTCAGTGACACCTGAAATCTGCTTGCAGCAGCTTTTATTCACTCGAGACAGAATGAAGACAGCGCCAGGTCCACTGTTGTCTCTGGCACCAGAACGGAGCAGCAGGAAGACATCCTTCAGCATGACAAGCTGGGCAAATGAGGATACATGGCATCATTTCAGTGAGATGAAGAACAGTCATTGCAAAAGGACGAAGGTAACACTGAAGCTGCTCTCCAGTGCTCGACTGTAATGAACTGCAGTGTCATTGCTCATTTACAAAGATATTTATTTATCATATTGCAAAACCATGACATGGTGCTAAGTGTTAATCAAGCCACTGAATGGCAGGCTAGCTGGAAAATGTGACAATTTGAATTGACTGTACTATCATGCTTCCTGACAGCGTATCAAAGCAGAGCAGTCTAATCTGCATGAGAACTATGCACTGACGGAAAAACAACACGTGCACGCAGCTCACTGAGTGCACGTGCCCAAGTCCACTTTGGTATACAACTGTCAACCTCTGCCTTCTTTTACGATCAGTCCATCGTTTCCAGATCCCAGCTTCTATGGACCGAACAAGTTATAAAAAAATCTGAAATATACATTTAAAACAAACCAGCATATTACATTATATTGAAAAAGATTCAAATGTAGTGCCTGTGAAAACCTGTATTATAATGCTCTTCTGAATACTGAATACTGTAATTGTTTATATATTTCTGACCACCAGTAGCCTTTGCTGTTTGTCAGGCCCCTCTGATTATAGCTAATGTTCAATAATCATAAGATATAACTGCATGCTCTTCCATAATCGCCTAGTAAACTGTTACGATGACAAATGAGAAACACATTACAAAAACCAGATTGTTATGTTACTGTTTTGGTTCCTCTCATCATTTTTTGTACCTCTCCCTATTTGCCTCAAACCTTTTTCTGCTCACCTCTTCATCCCTTCATCCTCACACATGGGACTCTTTCATCCTGACATGAAACCCCAACACCGTTCTTCTACTGTGTGTGGGGTTATTGTCATCGATCTGAGGGTGTGCCACCATGATGCCTGCCCCAGGCCATCAGCAGACTGCAGGGTTTCAATCTGACCATCTCCAGCTACCTTTAGACATCAGCAAACACTCGTCTGGCCCAGCCTCCCTTCCCCGTCCATTGACCAGCGGGGCTCTCCCCAGGCAGTTTCCTGCAGGAGACCGGATCGATGGCCTCAGCCGTTTTCTGCCGTGCTCAGCACTTTCCGGGAGAGAATCCCCTCCTTCCTCATCGAGCCTCCGCTGCGTCTCCCTTGGAAAGACTTCAAACAAGCTGCCGCTCATCCATGATGAGAAAGGTCTGGAAAGAGAAAGAGGTAGCCAGCACCTGGGAGACCCCCCCCCCACCCTCTCTTCTCTGGGGTCGATCGGCTTGTCTAGCTCACCTCCAGTGGCTCCTCTCTGATTCCCTCTCCAGCCTGTCAATGCAGCTCAGCTCTTTCAAACACTCTGGGTTTTGTGTTGAACAGGCCGTTTTGTTGAAGGACAATGCCACTCGTTTTTTGTGAAGTTTACTTTTGTTACAGCTAAAGATTTTCCAGAGAATGCTGTAGGGTTTTACATGTATACAAATCTTTGTTGGAGGGCAGGATAAAGTATAAAAGGTTTTTGTACTAGTTACAATGCCAACATTTCTTTGCACCCGTGACTTGCCTTAAAGGTGTTATTTAAAAGTCCTCAAATGTTAAATGCTCTTCAAACTAAAGCTCAACTGTGAAATCATGCAGGGCAGTATAATAGTCAGCCAATAACCGAAAAAAAATCACTACAGAAATTCAATGATATGATAGTAAATACATTTCACAATCAAGGAAATCAGCTACAAAATCTTGAAGTCCACCTTTTTTTAACGTGTTTTTGGTTCAACGCCTTTAATAAGGTCTGTGGTTAACAAAAGCTAAAGAGATTTGCACCTTTTGTTCTAAAACATAAAATACATCAGTAACCATTCCGCCTTTATCTTAGCGGTGGTGATGTGCACTCATATATAGCATAATTTTACCTTTATTTGCACCGATTGCATTTACGCTTAAAAAATCACAGAGTTCTGTTTATATGTGGGAAGTATCCAACACAGTCTCACGGCTTTTCGTGTTATAGTCACAAAATGAATCTCTTGATTCGTGTTCACCAACACGATTTCCCCATTTTTTTCGTGTCACACAGAACGATTTTAAAAGCAATGTAAATAATAACAACTTAGAAGGAAAAAGAGATTTAAAAAATACAGATTTCAGTATTCTGACTGCAGCGGGTAGCTCACTTTAAGCGTGCCGAGCCGTGCGGGGCCCGATTTTGGTTGCGTTTCCACTTGGCCTAGTACCGGCTAGTGGGTCCTAATTCACAGTTTTTCTGGACCCATAAAATCGTGGTTCTGGGGCCAGGAACAACCAGGCTGAGTCGGGCTGAGTATGTTAAACTAGAGAGAGAAACAAAAAGATGAACATATTTGACCGTGATTTAATTGTAATACACGTTTCAAAATGATGCCGAAGTAACAATATACTGATACTGGTTAGTAAAGACCATGAATTAACGCTTTGACAAGTCTGCAGACAGACGGCAGGCGAAAAACCCTTTTAAAATGCGTGTTTTCTAAATGGAGATTGGCTAAGCTAACGCAGTATATGCTGCGATCGTCCACACTCACAACAACGGCCTACAGACATAAATAAACCAGCGACTGTATTCGCCATGACACAGACAGTCTGTGGTTTGTACTTGTTTAACTTTTGTCTAGTTTCTGAACAGATATGAGGAGCTGTGAGCTCTGAGGGCTAACAGCTAACTGCTGTGTTGTTTTTCTGGGGCGCTCATTGAAGATTACGTCACGGCTCCGCCTACACTGCGTTACTATAGATACTACCCCAGTTCCTAAACTGTAATGGAAATGCGCCATAAAGTGAGCCAGTCCTAACGAGGCCTATCCATACCGAGCGAGGCTGTGTAGTGGAAATGCACCATTAGAGGCAATGTATTTCTATTGGTAGTATGTTTAGTGCCTGCACCAAATAATAACAAATTAGATGGAAACAAAGATGACAAAAAATACAGACTTCAGTATTCTGAGGCTCTGAGCCCCATTTCTTTTCCTCGGGGAAGGCAAAAAAACGCAGACATTATATAATTTAAAATACAAGGGTTAGGCTTAGGCTTAGGGTAAGATATTGAGTAAGAAAACGTTTTTATGAACCCCACAGCTTCTGGTATTCCAAGATCCGACTGGACAAAAAGACGTGTTGCAAGCACGAAACACACTACCAATAGAAATACATTGCTTTTATAATCGT
>NC_047506.1:45514561-45539561 GCF_902827115.2 Pseudochaenichthys georgianus | reverse complement strand
AGGAAAACAAGAGACAGGGAGAACAGAGCAGCAAAACAAAACCTGTTTGTTTTGCTGTACAGACAAAACTAAAACCGTGACATAACACCAAGATCGTGACAGAACCCCCCCTCAAGGGACGGATTCCAGATGTCCAAAAAAAACAAAGTCCAACACTTCGAAAAGGGTGGGTGGAGGGGGTCCGGAGGACGGGTCTGGATCAACAGCCCAGAGGCAAGGCAGAGTTTATGGAGGTGGTCTCGGGCGGACGGCCCGGGGGCAAGGCAGAGTTTATGGGGGTGGTCTCGGGCGGCCGGCCCGGGGGCAAGGCAGAGCTCATGGAGGTGGTCTCGGGCGGACAGCCCGGGGGCAAGGCAGAGTTTATGGGGGTGGTCTCGGGCGGCCGGCCCGGGGGCAAGGCAGAGCTCATGGAGGTGGTCTCGGGCGGACGGCCCGGGGGCAAGGCAGAGTTTATGGGGGTGGTCTCGGGCGGCCGGCCCGGGGGCAAGGCAGAGCTCATGGAGGTGGTCTCGGGCGGACGGCCCGGGGGCAAGGCAGAGTTCATGGAGGTGGTCTCGGGCGGATGGCCCGGGGGCAAGGCAGAGGCAGAGAAGCGGCTAAGGCTGCGGCAGGCATAGTCAGGGAGCCAGGCACAAACCGGACCGGGTTCGTGGCCGACTGGACCACTGGCGGAATAGGAACCAGTGTTGTCCGGACAGGAACCCTGGACAGGACATGGGCTGGTGTCAGTGGGACCCCGGATGGAGCAAGGGCTGGTGTCGACGGGACCTCCGACATGACAGGACATGGTGTTGGCAGGAAACCCGGCGGAGCAGGTGTCGGCGGGACCCCCAACAGGACAGGATCGGGTGTTGGCAGGAAATCCGGTGGAACCCCCAACGAAACAGGACATGGAGTTGGCAGGACCCTCAGCGGAACCCCCAACAACTCTGGACATGGAGTTGGCAGGACCCTCAGCGGAACCACCAACAACTCTGGACACGGAGTTGGCAGGACCCTCAGCGGAACCACCAACGACACAGGACATGGAGTTGGCAGGACCCTCAGGAGAACCCCCAACGACACAGGACATGGAGTTGGCAGGACCTCCGACGAAACAGGTGTCGGCTGGACCCCCAACGGCACAGGACATGGAGTTGGCAGGACCCCCGACGAAACAGGTGTTGGCTGGACCCCCAACGACACAGGACATGGAGTTGGGATTAGAGAAGGGGCACGAGAAGGGACTTGAAAAGTGACTCGAGAGGGAACTTGAGAAGGGACTTGAGAGGGGACTTGAGAGGGAACTCGAGAGGAGACTTGAGAGGGAACTTGAGAGGGAACTCGAGAGGAGACTTGAAAATGGACTTGAGAGAGGACTTGAGAGAGGACTCGAGAGGGGACTCGAGAGGGGACTCGAGAAGAGACTTGGTCGGTACGCCGACAGGACACAGGGGGTTGGCGTCGGCCGGAGAGCCAACCTGAGACGAGGAGCTGGATTCGGCCGGTATGCCGTAAGGGGGTGAAAAGTTAGGACAATTCTAAGGGCCCGTGACTGACAGGGGCCCCAAACATTTTTAGAACATTAAGAAAAAATGTTTAAGTAACCTTTCATCAATCATCAATAATTAACATTAATATAACGTCATATTGATGATGTACTCACTAAACTTACGATTCATTTAACTTATTTTCTTCCAAAAGTTAATTATCCAAAGCATCAAACACGCCCCTCTATTTACATGTAATGGTTTGGTCCTGCCTTCAATCGCTGTGCTGCACCAGCCCTTTCTAGCAGAGTGAGAGCATGTGAGCAGGGATGCTAGTTCTTACGTGTGTACCATGTCTCAACGACTAACAAAGTCAGGCTTTCAAGAAAGAAAAGAAAGGAGAGAAAGACAAGAAAGAGGGACGAAAGGGCGACAGTATGTCACCCAGTTTTTCAAAAGAAAAGGTGGGTGTGGTACATGAGTGGTGGAAATTAGTCTGTTAGCTAAGCCATAGTCCATTGTAAATAATAATTGTAATGTTTTGCTGACATTAAAGGTGGGGTAGGTAAGTTTGGGAAACCGGCTCAAGATACACTTTTTGTTATATTGCATGGAATGCTCTTAACATCCCGATAGCAATGAATATCTTAAGTGCTTTGACACCTGCCTGTCAGCCTTCCATCTGTGCACAAACTTATCTCGTGGTCATGTTTGCGTTCATGTGTGTTGGAGGATTTTTTCCGGTTGTGTATTTTCAAATTCTAGTGCACTCGAGCTGGTTTTTCCAAAATTACCTACCCCACCTTTAAGTACTGTTAATATCTTCACAGAAAATTCAGAGGTTTTTCATTTCACTCCTCTTTTAGTTGACATTTAATAAATGCAGATACATTTTTAGCAGCTATTCATACTAAATCAGTTGTCCCTCCCCCTGGTGCCAGGACCAACAGATCCATCTTTAGGCTCCGCAGCCCTGTCCCCCCATAAGGCTTTGCAGTCTTGCCATGCTGTCCATTGAAAGCCAGTTGGCTAGAAAGCTGGACTTCAAGGACTTGATCAGTGACTTTGCCTGTAAGAAGGCTAGGCGCTGGGCTCTTGGTGAGTAAGGCTGAGCCAGGGCTCGTGATAACTGTTAAAGGGCAAGGCTATGGTAACAATATTGGATCACTACACACCAGATGCATGATGAGAAAAAGACTGAGAACAGGTAATAGGCTCTGATTTAGCACCACCATCTTTTCATTTCCATTTCTGTTTTGTTGTCCAGTTACACTTTAATACCCGCTTATTTTGTAGTTGGTATGTATATTTAATAAAAAAAACTGCTTATGTTATTTTTTTTGTTATAGCATTTTATAAATGATAATATTGGTGTTAATGTTCACTTTATTTTAATTTAAGAGGTCATGTATATTTAAGTTATATTTATTTAGATTTATGAATGTTCCATTCAAAAATGTTATTAAAAAGGCATGTACACCATAAAAGATGACTATTGAGGTCTATTGTCAGGAATGTTAGTGTTATATCAAATAGTGAATTCTACTGCAGTAGAATGTTGCAGTAGAATGTTGCACGTCTGCACAGTGTTATATGTTCACCGCTCAGTGTCAGTAAATATTGTGCGGTTAGTATTGGACTAACTAAAACCGTGACATAACACCAAGATCGTGACAGTAGCAGCATTTAAACAGGTAAGTGGCCATATTAAGTTTTGAGAAACATACAAATGATTATGGTTATTGAGTCAATATCACTATAAAGTAACTTTGGTGTCCCCATCAGAATCACTCAGTCATCATGAAAATGTAGCAGAATGATGAAACTCTGAGGTCTTATTATAAATGGCCAAACATTTACACACAATGATAAGTCTCTTGAAATGTGTTTAATACCTTTTTTTTTTGGAGCTTCAAAGTTGTATTTATCATCTGAATTTGCCGAAACAAGTTTAATATTCTGAAAGTCAAGACTTTGTTTATTTGAAATCAGATGAAAACAAACTGTGACGGACCCTGCCGTGTTATCTATGATTACTACGCCTTGTATTCATAATTTCAGCCGGAGGGAGGGGGAGCTGAGTGGCGAGTGAGAGCTGTCATCTTCCCTTTACAAGCTTCAAAAATGTATTTATCGTGTGATTTTGGAAATAAAAGTTTCATATTCTGAAAGCCAAGACTTTGTTTATTTAAAATCAAACAAAACACCCGAACCCCGAAAAACTAGTTTTTTTACGCAAATCGACATTTATTTTGAAATGAGCCGTTGCGACTTCCGACTGATTTCGATAGAGCGGGTAATTGTATTATAATAATACAATTCTACTAAAGAAGGGGTATAA
This sequence comes from Pseudochaenichthys georgianus, assembly GCF_902827115.2. Lineage (NCBI taxonomy): Eukaryota > Metazoa > Chordata > Actinopteri > Perciformes > Channichthyidae > Pseudochaenichthys > Pseudochaenichthys georgianus. Next base: position 45,535,751 of record NC_047506.1, on the reverse strand, counting down.
AAATGAGTGGGGAAGCTGGACCAAGGAAGAAATAAAAAACGTACAACTTCCATCTAGAATGGGAGGAGGACTATTTTTTCACAATATCATATTCGAAGTGCGTTTGTTTGATCTGCAAATCTGCAATCGCTATTTCGAAGAAGGGACATTTGGAGCGGCATTTTCGGACAGTTTACAGAACGTACGACACTGACTTCCCTCCAAAAAGCGAGCTGAGAAAGAGAAAGGTGAAGGAACTTCAATCACAGTTGTCCGGACAGCAAGCATTTTTCACAAAGTTGACTTCAAAATCAAAGGCAGCCACCGAAGCATCGTTCAGGGTGAGTCACACCATCATTGAGCACAAGAAGTCCTTCCAAGATGGAGAGATGATAAAAGAGGCATTCGTTGAAGCAGCTGACACGTTGTTTCGGGACTTTAAAAACAAACCGGAAATATTATCTTCAGTCAAAGCTCTCCAGCTATCAAGAAGTACAGTTACGCGGCGCTGTGAAGTCATGGCCGAGGATTTGACAAAGCAGCTTCAGAAGGACTGCGATTGTTTCTCACTGCAATTTGACGAGTCTACAGACGTAAGTGATACAGCTCAGTTGTGCATTTTGATGCGGATGGTATTTACAGATATGACTGCAAAAGAGGAGATGTGTCAATCACCACAGACGGTGCCCCCACAATGGTTGGCCGCTCGAATGGATTTATTGTCAAGTGCAGGGAGGACGATGCTTTCCCCGACTTCCTCAATTATCACTGCATAATACACCAACAAGCATTATGTACAAAAATGCTTAATATGAAAGAGATCATGGATGTGGCAATGAAGATCGCCTGTTCTATTCGAGCCAGATCTCTTCAAAGACGACTGTTCCGTTCGCATCTGGAGAAGGCTGACTGCGACCATTCTGAGTTGTTGCTACATACTGATGTGAGATGGCTTAGTAGGGGGAAATTCCTGCAGAGATTTCGAGAGCTCTGTCCGGGGATAAAAGAGTTTCTCCTTGTCTCTAAACATGCAGAATACAACCAACTAAACGACGATCAGTGGCTGCTAGACTTGGCATTTTTAACCGATCTGACCAACATGTTGAATGACCTTAATTTAGAGCTGCAAGGAAAAGACAAAACCGTGGTCAATATGATAAGCTCAGTTAATGTGTTCAAACGAAAATTGCAACATTTGTCTTCAAAGCTGCAGCGCCATGATTTGGGGAACTTCCAAAACCTCGCGTCAGAGCTGGAGACGCAAAGGAAGGCTTGTGCGCAACTGGACATTGCACGTTACACAGAGCAGATTGGGACAATTGTGTCAGAGTTCAACAGGCGCTTTCAAGACTTTGCTTTGCTCGAGCCCGTCGCTACATTTATGTGCGACCAATTTCGGGAAGATGTTGAGGTCGATTCACTCGCATCAAAAATTGCAACGCTGTTTCACCTGAACTCGTCTGGTGTGGAGGATGAGATATTGACACTACAAGCTGACATTCAGCTGAAGGTCAGGGCTCATGGACAGCAGTTCTGGAACTGTAAGGTAATGACCAAAAATGTACTGAGTTGTATTGTGCCACACGGGTTCATGCAGTTATGCAAGGTACACCAAGATAAGGTATAGTCAGTATAAATATAAATAAATATATGTTTAGCATTTTTAATGTAGGTAGATCACGGTGACTTGGTCATTTTAAAAGTAGCTCCCAAGCTGAAAAACAGTGGGCACCCCTGTTATAGGCTAATCACTAGGTGATTACAATGTATTTACTCTACACTTAATTTGTCCCAGACAGGGTGGATACATTTGGCTGTTTGCATGAACATATTCTGCCTGCAATTAATTAATTAATTTATAAAAAGTGTGGGAGCTTGACCAAGATCCATTTCTAACAGCAGAACATATACTTTATACAATGAATATGAAGTTCAATGGAAAATCTCAGCATTTTTTTGGAAATGGGGAAGTCTCAAATGCACCGTATGGTGATATTGACTCTATTGTTTGAGTAGAATTATCAAAAACGTTGTATATATTACACACTACAGGTGATATCTACGGTCTGTGTTGTGTGGGGGTTGCACAGGTTGACCGCTGCAGGAAGGAAGGACCTGTGTTATCTCTCTGTGAGACACCAGGGGGGTGGCAGACAGGGTGTCCTGGGGGACATGTTGTCCAGCTTAGCCATCACTCTCCTGTCATGTGGTTGGGTTAAATCCACAGTTCGGGGTAGTGTAGTGCCACCAAGCCGCTGGGGGCAGTCAAAAAAATCTGTTCTTTGCTCGAGAGAGGTCATTTTTTACTTATGTGTCCAACAAGAGAGGTTCTCAACATCCAGCAGAATAACATACTTAGGATTGTACCTACTTTTGTTTCTAACAAGTGATATTGGTCTGAAGGTTTTAAAGTGCTATATAAATAAAGTTGGATTGGATTGGATTGTAGAGATAGAAAAACGCCTGAATTGTAACTAAAAGTGATGTATGATTGACGAGGGTTTCATCAACGTTAGCTTGTGACTGTAACCCATACACATTATCCACCCTTAGCTTTTTACCATCACTCACATTAGTTAGCTAACCCTAGCTGGTTACTGTTACTGTCACTAGCTAACGTTAGCTTTGTAACATACCATGTTCTTTCTATTGTGAGCCCAAGCCCTTTATTTGTCTTGCGCTTTTCTTTGTGTTAATATTTCAGGTTTTGGCGATGTATGGACAGATTTGTTATTTGACCCAACTTTTTTTTAACCCCATCGCTTGTTCTTTGCTATATTTAACCAGTTGTTTTTAGAGTGTGGTGTTACATCGGGATTATTCAAGCAACACTAAACAAAAGTAGAAATGCAACAAATATACATTTAGAGGTGATATTTTCAAGACAGGACAGTTTGAAGCATTGAGTGAGGACCAGAATCAGCAGTAGCCTATGAGCAGAGGGACAGAGACAGTGGCGCCAGCAGGGGAGGGGGCCAGGGGCCCCCCCACCACACACACCGCCTCGCCAGTCACGTATGCGTAGTAGTTCATCTGATATTTAACAACAAATACACAGCCAGCGAGTCGCTTGATTTGAGCTTCCAACGCTCATACTGCAGCCCCTCCCTCTCCCTCTGCTACCATGGTAACACTCTGATACTCGGCGCACCACTCTCTGAGATTCGCACAGACAGCAGCAGGTCGCAGCAAAACGTTTCTTTCTACTGACTGGACTGGAGTTGACAAAAATCCACCAGACTTCTAGAAGGTAAGTCGTATACGTTATTAACTGTGTTAGTTATTCTCGCGTCCAGGAGAGAAGCTTTAAAAAGGAGACTAAATGGAGTCTCTGAGAAGGTTTAAATGGGTACTTTAATTAAAAAAAAGGCGCGGGTATGTTACAAGCAGAATATTGTTCAGTGAGGAGAGAAATGCTGCAGCTTCCTCTCGCAGTGGTCGGCCGAGTAGAAGAGAGCCCACAAGCATTCGTCCTTCCCGCTTGCTGGCTGTTTGCTCCTCCTCTCTAGGGGCTGTGGTGACGTAGGAGACTTCCCCCTCGTTCTCCTGTGTCCGATATTGCGTTAAACGGAGGATTTCGACATTTTACATTCATTGCTTACTTCCACATGCCTTTTTTCCTCCTTATCTCTTTCATAACTTTATATGTAACACATGTTAACAATAGCCACTTTAATGATACTAATGGGCGGTAGTCCCGGATGTCGTCATGAAGGATTTTCAGAATAAAAGCTTGGTATTGAGAACTTCCGGTTTTTTACAGAATAAAATAGCATTTAAACTGACGGTATGTTTAAGCTACATTATGCCATAAAACATTGATTTTAATTTCTAACAGTCCCTCCTTACACACCTAAAAGGTGTGTATAATACTGAAATCAATGAGTTATTCATCTGAACTTTGCATAGTACATAACTCATATCAAAAACATACAATCAAAATGGAATGGTTCAATAGCCTCAACTTTACGCAAATACAAAAAATACTTTGACTGTGTTCAAATATAAACGTTTTCCCTTGTGCATAACTTCTAGTGTTAACATTCAATATCATTCTTCAAAATAGCAGCAATGGCTCGGTATTAGAACATTTCTTTCTCCCTCCTTTCACAGAAACCTTTGTCATATCATGCTCAGTGTTAAGGCACTTGTTTTTACAAAGTGAAAAGAAACAAACCATTTTAGAATAGCAATAATTTATAAAACATGAGATCTACCATATTGGAATAGTATAAAATAATAAAGAATAAAATAAACTATCTTGGAATAGTGTAAAGTAAATTGAAAAATAAAAATAAACTATCTTGGCATTTTAGTTTGCTCACTTCTTCACATGATTTCATCATTTAAAGAATAAAATTGGCTGGACATTCATTGAACAATCTCATCTCTGAACATCCATATCATTTAAATTATCATTTTCATCAACATCTGTATATGGGGGTGGGTTGTCTTGTTCTGCTAGCATTTGTAACTGTCTCCTCATGAGAAATGTACCCTCCCTCCTTTCATACCATTTAAGGTATGAAAGTAATATGTTCTCTAGAAGAGGCCGTCGTGATCAATCGGTACGTTAGGACATGCAATGCAACATCTAGCCCTCCCCTGGGCCCCCTATGCTATCCTTGTACCCTGGAGCCTAAACTCCCCCTGGGACTGGTCTCTTAGCCCTACTGGCTTTGGGGTGTTTCGCCATATTGATTAACTGCATAAAAAACATCACTGGCTGTGCTAGAGCACAGGTCCCAGCCTAATCATGTGGCAAGACTGAGTACAAGGTTTTAGTTCCATGATACCACCAAACATCTACTCTGGGGTACGGCATTCTCGACAGTCATTTCTGGGAGAAGATTGTGGTCAGTTACAACAGTTGTAGAATTTCATCACTTAAAAGTTCCTACTTGGTGGCTTTGGGCGGTCTGTTCTAATGCAGTGATAAAGTCCCTGAAATGGTGTGAAAACCGGTGGAATATCACTAACGCATTATACTAATTTATTTTCAATTCTGGTCTATTCAAAGAACAATGTAACCCCTTTAACAGTGTGTGGAACCTTGGGTGCCGAGCATGTGATAATAACTCCCTCCTTTAATAAGGATTTTTAAAAACAGAAGTGATTTGAGGTGGTGGCACTTGTCTTTTAAAACTCATAATCTGGTGCCGTGCGCTCCCTCTGAAGCTGCAAGTACGATTTAAAACATCTGCAGGGTGGGTTGAGTGACCATCTCTCTCTGAACAATATTTGTTGTCAAAAATATGCACCATTACAATGAGTAATGGCAAGGCAAGGATCAAGGCCCTGCATGTATTATTCCCAATTATATTAGTTTTTCCAAATGAAAATTTGCAATCTCTCTTTGCCCAGTTTCTTTTTAAAACTCTACATCTTGGACGACAAACAAATGTTGTTTCCACCTTAACAGTTCTCCTGAGGTGATATCCATGCTACAATGGAGACATCAATACTCTATATTGGAATACTTTCTTTGGCTTGGTACTAGCTCTACCTTTAACATTTCCCATTCAAATAAAGATTTGTCTGCTTTTATAGTGGTTACTAAAACTATCCCTTTGAACTGTAGATTTATTTTGTAACAAATTAAATCTTCCCCAAATGTGCACATTAATTGGAATCTCTTAAAGAATAATTTGTTTATATGATGAAAAGATTGAATAATATGTTCTACCTCAGTGTGTTTTTAGGATTATTTAATCGTTTCCTCTTTCTTACTTTATAAATTTACCAATTGATTAATTCATGGCTAATAAATCTTTTTCTTTACGTATTTCTCGTTGGTGAATAAATGTGTTTATGTGTAAACTCACTCACTCCCGTTTTCCTTCTCTGGTTGTCAAGCCACGACCCCCTCACGTTCTGCTGGACCACGCCAACTCCTCCGTCCTGTCTTCTCCTCAGTTCACCTTCTCCTCAGTCCATCCGCCCTTGGATCCTTCCGCTGTAACTCTTTCCAGTGGCCCAACTGCTTTGCATTTCATCTCCTCCTCTACAGTCTCTTCGCTGTTGCATGGAGGGCGTATTCTGCTCTCATGTCCCACACTCTGCTCTTGTGCCAAATCTCGTGGCTCAGCTTGGAACTTCATGTCCTGCACAGACAGCAGCAGGTCGCAGCAAAACGTTTCTTTCTACTGACTGGACTGGAGTTGACAAAAATCCACCAGACTTCTAGAAGGTAAGTCGTATACGTTATTAACTGTGTTAGTTATTCTCGCGTCCAGGAGAGAAGCTTTAAAAAGGAGACTAAATGGAGTCTCTGAGAAGGTTTAAATGGGTACTTTAATTAAAAAAAAGGCGCGGGTATGTTACAAGCAGAATATTGTTCAGTGAGGAGAGAAATGCTGCAGCTTCCTCTCGCAGTGGTCGGCCGAGTAGAAGAGAGCCCACAAGCATTCGTCCTTCCCGCTTGCTGGCTGTTTGCTCCTCCTCTCTAGGGGCTGTGGTGACGTAGGAGACTTCCCCCTCGTTCTCCTGTGTCCGATATTGCGTTAAATGGAGGATTTCGACATTTTACATTCATTGCTTACTTCCACATGCCTTTTTTCCTCCTTATCTCTTTCATAACTTTATATGTAACACATGTTAACAATAGCCACTTTAATGATACTAATGGGCGGTAGTCCCGGATGTCGTCATGAAGGATTTTCAGAATAAAAGCTTGGTATTGAGAACTTCCGGTTTTTTACAGAATAAAATAGCATTTAAACTGACGGTATGTTTAAGCTACATTATGCCATAAAACATTGATTTTAATTTCTAACAGTCCCTCCTTACACACCTAAAAGGTGTGTATAATACTGAAATCAATGAGTTATTCATCTGAACTTTGCATAGTACATAACTCATATCAAAAACATACAATCAAAATGGAATGGTTCAATAGCCTCAACTTTACGCAAATACAAAAAATACTTTGACTGTGTTCAAATATAAACGTTTTCCCTTGTGCATAACTTCTAGTGTTAACATTCAATATCATTCTTCAAAATAGCAGCAATGGCTCGGTATTAGAACATTTCTTTCTCCCTCCTTTCACAGAAACCTTTGTCATATCATGCTCAGTGTTAAGGCACTTGTTTTTACAAAGTGAAAAGAAACAAACCATTTTAGAATAGCAATAATTTATAAAACATGAGATCTACCATATTGGAATAGTATAAAATAATAAAGAATAAAATAAACTATCTTGGAATAGTGTAAAGTAAATTGAAAAATAAAAATAAACTATCTTGGCATTTTAGTTTGCTCACTTCTTCACATGATTTCATCATTTAAAGAATAAAATTGGCTGGACATTCATTGAACAATCTCATCTCTGAACATCCATATCATTTAAATTATCATTTTCATCAACATCTGTATATGGGGGTGGGTTGTCTTGTTCTGCTAGCATTTGTAACTGTCTCCTCATGAGAAATGTACCCTCCCTCCTTTCATACCATTTAAGGTATGAAAGTAATATGTTCTCTAGAAGAGGCCGTCGTGATCAATCGGTACGTTAGGACATGCAATGCAACATCTAGCCCTCCCCTGGGCCCCCTATGCTATCCTTGTACCCTGGAGCCTAAACTCCCCCTGGGACTGGTCTCTTAGCCCTACTGGCTTTGGGGTGTTTCGCCATATTGATTAACTGCATAAAAAACATCACTGGCTGTGCTAGAGCACAGGTCCCAGCCTAATCATGTGGCAAGACTGAGTACAAGGTTTTAGTTCCATGATACCACCAAACATCTACTCTGGGGTACGGCATTCTCGACAGTCATTTCTGGGAGAAGATTGTGGTCAGTTACAACAGTTGTAGAATTTCATCACTTAAAAGTTCCTACTTGGTGGCTTTGGGCGGTCTGTTCTAATGCAGTGATAAAGTCCCTGAAATGGTGTGAAAACCGGTGGAATATCACTAACGCATTATACTAATTTATTTTCAATTCTGGTCTATTCAAAGAACAATGTAACCCCTTTAACAGTGTGTGGAACCTTGGGTGCCGAGCATGTGATAATAACTCCCTCCTTTAATAAGGATTTTTAAAAACAGAAGTGATTTGAGGTGGTGGCACTTGTCTTTTAAAACTCATAATCTGGTGCCGTGCGCTCCCTCTGAAGCTGCAAGTACGATTTAAAACATCTGCAGGGTGGGTTGAGTGACCATCTCTCTCTGAACAATATTTGTTGTCAAAAATATGCACCATTACAATGAGTAATGGCAAGGCAAGGATCAAGGCCCTGCATGTATTATTCCCAATTATATTAGTTTTTCCAAATGAAAATTTGCAATCTCTCTTTGCCCAGTTTCTTTTTAAAACTCTACATCTTGGACGACAAACAAATGTTGTTTCCACCTTAACAGTTCTCCTGAGGTGATATCCATGCTACAATGGAGACATCAATACTCTATATTGGAATACTTTCTTTGGCTTGGTACTAGCTCTACCTTTAACATTTCCCATTCAAATAAAGATTTGTCTGCTTTTATAGTGGTTACTAAAACTATCCCTTTGAACTGTAGATTTATTTTGTAACAAATTAAATCTTCCCCAAATGTGCACATTAATTGGAATCTCTTAAAGAATAATTTGTTTATATGATGAAAAGATTGAATAATATGTTCTACCTCAGTGTGTTTTTAGGATTATTTAATCGTTTCCTCTTTCTTACTTTATAAATTTACCAATTGATTAATTCATGGCTAATAAATCTTTTTCTTTACGTATTTCTCGTTGGTGAATAAATGTGTTTATGTGTAAACTCACTCACTCCCGTTTTCCTTCTCTGGTTGTCAAGCCACGACCCCCTCACGTTCTGCTGGACCACGCCAACTCCTCCGTCCTGTCTTCTCCTCAGTTCACCTTCTCCTCAGTCCATCCGCCCTTGGATCCTTCCGCTGTAACTCTTTCCAGTGGCCCAACTGCTTTGCATTTCATCTCCTCCTCTACAGTCTCTTCGCTGTTGCATGGAGGGCGTATTCTGCTCTCATGTCCCACACTCTGCTCTTGTGCCAAATCTCGTGGCTCAGCTTGGAACTTCATGTCCTGTGGGGGACCGATGAGAGCATGCCTCTTTGTGTCACCTGGTTTTGGTTCTGGATGCCTCAGGTGGAGATGGTTCTGGATGCAGTCTTGGAGTTGTTGGTTCAGCTCTGGTTCTCTGTCTGTTCGATGGAGGAGGAGGAGGAGGAGGAGGAGGAGGAGGAGGAGGAGGAGGAGGAGGAGGAGGAGGAGGAGGAGGAGGAGTCTTCCATGGTGAGGTCTTTTGTCTGCTTGGAAGATGGGGTCGTAGCGTTCTGACAGAGAGAGAGAGAGAGAGAGAGATCTCGGGACGCATTACCTATAGTTAATTCTAACACACTGAGGTAAAATAAATCCAACCCTTTCCACTCTATTTTCCTAATCTTACAATCTGTTCTAGTGTTAAATGTCATCTAAACACAATTCATGTCTACTAATGGTTTTACCGTATCCCTAAACATTGCTTTCACCCACTGCAAAATGTTTACTCCAAATAACTCTTTCAGGAAACCATTTTCTTCTATAAATTGAAATACCTACATGTTTCAAGCACCACATATTTCACACACTATAAAAGAACGTCCCCATATTTTCTCCATTATTGCAAATCTCACTGTTATTTAGAACATAAGTAACTTTTGTGACTGGACATATTATATCTGCAATGTCGCCACAATCTGCTGGGGAATTGTGTTCATAGAGTTTGTACGTACAAAGCTGTACTTGTGGGTTAGTAGCCTGTATCTACTGTAATCATTTTCAATAATTTTGCTCAGGTCACCGGTCGGTTGTCCATAAACTTAACAGGGGTGTTTCTGGTACAGACTAAAACATGGATCCAGTGTATTTGGAGATTCCCCTAATCTGTAAATCCCCATCACTTACATATCCCAATCACTTAAACGCATCTCATCATTTGATACAAGAACTGCATATATGGGGGTGAATCATCTTGATTGTAACCGCCTCACCTTTGAGACCGAGTATTTCTAACTCCTCCTCTTGTGGCTCAGCTGATCTTTTGGCTCTGGGGATAAGTGAAACTCTCTGAAACACAGCTGGAGTTTTGTTAGTGATGTGGGCATTCTCTATGAGTGAACTAATGGATCCATGTCTTACTTGATATTGTACTCCCCATCCAACCAAAAAGGTGCCAAGTGTAATGAGCACAATCAACAATGCTATTCTGACTCTTATCCCTAGGGGACCCCACAATTGCTTTGGCTTTGTTCTTGACATCATCTCTATTTTATCCATGGTTGTGTCAGTTACAGAATTTAAATAATGAGTACTATAATAACGTATACAAAAATTTGACTCTTTTTCAGATGTAAAACAAAAAATAGGTTTTCACTTTAGTGTACAATCTATAAAAATATATAGACAATTCGTCTTTTGAGCTGTTTCTATCTTTATCTTATTTCTATTTATTGTTTTGTTCCAGCTCTGCCAAATCAGTCCTAACTCCCAATAATGTTCTGGAAGATGCCGGTGAAGGGTGACAATGTGTGAGGTGGTGTCAATTTGCTCCTTTTTCTTTACCTTTAAACCGGAGCGCGTGTGAAGTTCGTTACAACTTCTCACAGTTCCATCCACCGGGATCAGCTCACTGTCTTTTGTGAACTTTCACCCTCACCCAATCACCTGGAGTCTCTTCTGGTGTCTCGTCTGGTATCTCTGTAGCTGTGTAAACAAAACTTGGATACTATTACTCAGAGTTCTGACATATTCATTACTTCTATCCATCTAAAACTGGACCACTCCCTCCTTGGAGAAGGCCCAAGCTTCGGCATCCCTTTTGTTGTTATGAGACCTATTGTTAACAACATGTTATTATTTATTAACTACAACGTCACTGAAATCAATATATCTGTATAATCATGACACTCCCTCCTTTGAGTATAAAATGCTCAATTAATATTGCAATGATTACCCTATTCTGAACAGGACATGTAAAACCCATAACGTTGCATTAAATAAATATAACTTCTCCGTGTACCCATAAGGCGTAAAAAAATATCGTATGATGTATGGCTTTCTGATGGTATAAATGTATATTCACTAAAAATCTGCCATTAGCACAACAAATAGTTTACTTGTTTTAATAATGGCTTTTGTCATGATATTATGCATCATTGTTGCTGCGAAAAACAGTACCCCTGGTGTCGCTAATGCGTCTCAATAACTCTAGGATTAGAGGATTGGTTGACACTGCTGAACTAACATATGATAAAATAATATTTCTCCAAACTAGAGGGAAAATACGAACTATTTTCACCGAGGGTGACATGCATGGAGGGCTGGTGCCCCTCACTCAAAATGAGATATTGCCTTACGCACTACATTATAAATCAGTAAAGTTACTCAAGAATAAATAAATAAAGACTGATTCTTGAAACTGCAGTAAAAACCCTACAACTTCTTCATCCAAGCTCTCAATCAGTGTTATGCTATTTAGTTTGCAGCTCATGCCTTAAAACTAGGGCTGTCAGTCGATTAAAATATTTAATCGCGATTAATCGTATGATTGTCCATAGTTAATCGCGATTAATCGCAATTTAATCGCACATTTTTGATCTGTTCTAAATGTACCTTAGAGGAATATTTTTCAAGTTTTTACTACTCTTATCAACATATGAGTGGACAAATATGCTTTATGCTAATGTTTATTATCATTTGAACAATGACAAATATTCTCATGAATATTAAACACAACAACCTGAACATTACAAATATTTGCCTCAATTCAACCTGGAACCTCTCTCATACAATAATACAATACAAATTGTGTGTGTGTGTGTGTGTGTGTGTGTGTGTGTGTGTGTGTGTGTGTGTGTGTGTGTGTGTGTGTGTGTGTGTGTGTGTGTGTGTGTGTGTGTGTGTGTGTGTGTGTGTGTGTGTGTGTGTGTGTGTGTGTGTGTGTGTGTGTGTGTGTGTGTGTGTGTGTGTGTGTGTGTGTGTGTGTGTGATGGATCGTTGGAGCTATGTGCAACTCAAGGGATATGCTGCTTGAACGGGAGCTGCCTGGACGCTGCAATCATGTTGTGCGCACTATCCGTGCTGAGTGCTGACTTTTCGTACAATGTCCCGCTGTCTGGCTTCCTGCATAAAGTCAAGTGCTCTGCACAGTTGTGGCGAAATGTCGCTCCTCTGTTTTCATTTAAACAGCTCCTTATATCCGTTAGCGCAGCTAGCTAGCACCAGATGCTAACAACAACAATGCACGTAAGGTCTCTCTCTCGCTCGCTCGGGCCACACACATACACACACCCTCCCGGTCCTCCCGATGGCCAGTCAGTGCCTGCCGGTGAGCGTGGAAGTGTGGTCTGCCACAAGCAGGCAGCAGGAGCGGGGCTGTCAGCATTAGCTTGTAGATGGTATTTTAAACTCGATGCGCTCTGAAACTACGGGGCGGCCGAGGAAAAAAAATACACATGCGTTAATCGCGTTAAAATAATTAGTGGCATTAAAAAAAATGCCAGCCCTACTTAAAACAGATACTTCATATCGATTATAAAATTGTGTTTATGAGAAAAATGTAATCTGACTCCATAAATCACATAATTGTTTGACTAAAAAACTACACTTCCACTAACAATAAATGAAGTTCCCCTTTAAACACAGCCCGGTCTTCTGACGGGGTCTATCTATGTACTGGCTGGAAAATGTTGTGCCAGTCTCTGTCGCTCCGTCTCTGTTCTCCCGCTAACAGTCACTCTCTAGTTCTGCTGGGTTCTTGTTGACTTCTTCACTGGTTTGAGACAAGCGACCCTATCGGACACCTCCCTTTGTAGCCAGACTTCACCACAGCAGAATCGAGTTTCTCTTTTCAGGTCTCAACAGCTTCACGTCAGGTGTATCGTCGCCCCTTGAACTGCAGTCGGTGTAAACAGGAGGACTTGGCAAGGATCCTCCCTCTTGGGCGAGTACTAGGTTTCCGTCTTCATATTTTGGGTGGAAACCCCTCGTCTTGACCTCACTAGCTATGTGGACACAATAGTTTTCTGTGTGGGGGAACAACATCACTCGTAATCTCTATCCTTCTCATAATTACAAAAATAGTCTGCTAAATGTTAGAACATTTAGCAGACTATTTTTGTTATTACTATGCTGTTATTATTTTGTTATTTTGCTATTACTATGTTTTAATCTTCTACTACTCTGTGGATGCTTTATGTGTAAATGCAATATGCTACTCACTATCTTGTAAATAACATTTAACCTCTCCCTCCTGTGGTGACAGATGTGGCTCAATGTAGCTGGATTTCAAAATACCCTTGGGCTGAAGATGCATCACCTGGTGGTCTGGTCCTCTGAGCTTCCTCATTGTTGTGGTTGATACCAGGCTGTCAGTGGCATTTGGGTCATGTCTGGCACCCCTGTTCGTCTTTGACATCTCTGGGACCCCCTGCCTCCGTTGTCATCATGGAAACCTCCCCCGGGGTAACTACATGGAGGGCCGTTGTTTGGTGCATGTGGTGGGTGTTGCCTTAGTAGTTGCGGGCAATCTCTGGTCCAATGGCCCATGTGGCTGCAATGGTAACATCCCTCAAACCGTAAACGTCTTCTGCCTCTGCCTCCTCGGAAACCTCCTGGTTGTCGGTTCTGCATCTGATTCTCTGGCACTATCTGAGATTTAACTGTTTGAGGTGTCTGCCTTGCATTCTCTGGTTCTTCCTGAGCTTGAATTGTTGGAGGTGTCTGCCCTGCCTTCTCTGGTTCTATGGCCATCTCTGATGTAGCTGCCATTTTCCTTGCCGCTTTCTTGTTTTTATTAGCTTCGGTATCTTTCTCAGCTATTTGTATCTTCAAGAGTCTTCTAGCTAGTTTTTTGTCGTCTTCATCATTTTCCCTCTGTGTTGCTTGGTATTTCATATTGTGGTGAATGAGATGTAGTCCCCATTCTTCAATGGGTTTAGTGTCTAATCCCACCACGTTTCCCAGGCTTGCCTGCACTGATGGGGGAAGGGTTTTAACGACAGCTTTCTTTCACCACATTTCAACAGGTGGAGAAAGATAATGTCGTTCTCCAGTGTAGTCCTCCCACACTCCTTCACATCTCTTCAAGAAGGCATGCATTTCTTCCTCCGTGCCTTTCCTCAGGCTGTTGAGGGCATCTAAACTGCGTATTGTCGGGTAGATTTGACGAATAGCAGCCCAATAATTCGACCTGATGTAGTTGAATGGAGTGTCATCTAAGTCGTGCAATTGGCCTCAGAATCTATTGCTTTTGCCTCAAGTCGTCCTTCAATCTGTCCAAGCAGGGCCCTCATGTCCCCCAATCACAGGTGGTCTTGGGCTGTGTATCTCTCCAGATCATTCACCCACTTCTGACCTCCTTTGATGAGTGGAGGTAGCTTTGCCACTAATGCTTCCATGTCTCTGTGAGTCCATGATTGGTATTTCAATCCTCCTTCTCCAGCCGCTATCACCGGTAGCATGAGTTTTGAGCAGTTCTTGAGTCTTCCAGCTTCAGTTACTGTTGTTGTGTCTGGAGAACCTTCGCCTTCTCTTCTCTTGAGTTGTGCTTCCATTATTTTGCTGAGTTCTTCCATTTTTCTGGTAAGCTCCTCTTCCATTCTTCTGCCGAGTTCCTCCATTTTTCTGTTGAGCTCCTCTTCCATTCTTCTGCCGAGTTCTTCCAATCTTCTGTTGAGCTCACCAGATAGGAGTCTTACCTCATACTCCAAGTCTTTGACACGTGTAGCTGTGGGGAGACCGTCCAACTCCAATACTCCTCCTAAATAGTGTTAATTTCGTTGACTAAAACTATGACGAAATATGTTCGTCAACGACCTTTTTTTCCATGACGAAAACGAGACGATGACGAGACGGCACCGACGGCAGTAAACAATAACTGTAACGAAATCATCATGCAATATCGTTGACGAAAAGTGACGAGACGAAAATGTAGTTTACTAAATAAAAACTATGACAAAATCTCTCTTTACTTTCGTTGACGAAAAATGAGGAGACGAAATATTATCAAAGATAACGTTACATCTCTGATAGTCAGTTTTTCTCCCAGCAGTTCCATTTCCGGTGCTGCGGCAGAGCAGCAGCTGTGTCTGTGCTGCGCGCGGCGGTACATTTGAATTACACCGGGCAGCGGCAGAATATGAACTGTCAGGAAGACTCGGGTCTAACTCATGGTCTAACTAACCTTATTTAACAGAAAATAAAATGGCAACAACAGGGCTTAGGAGCAGTGGTCGCGTTAACCGAATACCCCCCCGTCAGCGCGAGTGAGTAATACATTGTGCACTCGACGGATAATAATGGATTATGACGGAAATGTTACAATCCTGTCCGTCAAAATGACTGACAACGAAAAAGTCTAAAGCCACCACTGCTTGGGAGAAAGAAACGATGTGATATTTGGGCCCATTTTCGCTACAATGAGGCGGAGAAAAAAAGCGAATGCATTGTTTTATCAGAAGGGAAGCAATGTGGCCATAACACAGAGGTACAAACACCACAAACCTGACCAGATACTCTCTGCAAAGCTGCATTCTTAAATCATTCAACCTGTGTTTTTCATCAAATAAGGACAAGATAATCTTATTTATTTATATACTAAAATGACAAATTATTGGTTTTGGCTAGACTAGTTTGACTGAAATGTTCTATATAATCTGATGACTAAAAAAGACTCAACAGTTTTCATTGACAAAAAGTAGACTAAAATAATTTGTTTTCTTTGACTAAAATAAGACTAAAATGCTCAGACTTTTAGTCGACTAAATCTTGACTAAAATGTTTACTGTTTTAGTCGACTAAAATAAAACTAAAATGCTCAGACTTTTAGTCGACTAAAACTTGACTAAATAAAAACAGGATGAAGGTGACTAAATATAACTAAAACTAAAAAGGAAATTTAACACAGGACTAAGACTAAAACTAAATTAAAAAATAGCTGACGAAATTAACACTACTCCTAAAGCACCAAAAGAAAGCTTGTATTGAGGGTTGAAAGAAAAGGTGTTCTTCTGTCATGTAGGGAGGAGGCGCATCAGTCAAGCTTGGATGGAGCTTTGAAGTTTGGATAAGTGGAGCTTCTTCTGTCTTGTCTTTCTCATCTTCCTTTGCCGTGAGCTCTGCTCCTTGAACCACATACATGCTGTTTGTTGATCCTTGGCTGACATATTTTAGATGGAGTACCAGACTTGTAACTCTAGATTTTCTTTTTTCAGCTCTGTTCATAGCGCTTTTAGCAGGTCCATACCAAGGGGGTTGTCCGGCTTTGATCCATGCTTGTTGCTGTTGCAGGTATTCTCCATTCTCATAGTCAATTACAGCTGTTCTATGTGCTTTCGTTGGTCCAGGTTGATCATCTGCTGGAATCAGTCCTCTTGTTTGAACAGTTTCTCTATTTGGTTCCATGTCTTCTGTCTTTTACTTGGAAAGGTTAAAGAATCTGATCTGATTTTTACCCTTTCTGTGATATCTGCAGTTGAGCCTGGCTCTGCGTCTGGTCTCAACTAAGTTTCTTTCGGTGACATGCTCTCTTCCTATTCGAATGCAATTATTAAGTTATCAAAGATCGAAGCACTAATCCTCCGACTAGCACCTTCGTTCCTGATAAATAATATCCTATGTCATCCGAACTTTAAATCTTGCTTTTTTTGTTTTTTAAAGTTATATATTTTATTTTTTTAAGTCAAAGATTTTTATTTATTTTTTTATTATAACTTAAGTTTTTTGTAAAAAATTAATAAATTAAATTAAAAGATAACAATTATGCAAATGTTAAAATCAGAAATGTTTAAAAAAAAAAAATTGTACAGTGTATGGTTTTGACTTTTTAAAATATGAAATTTTGAAATCTGGTGAAAATCTAAATCTACTGTGTACAGTGTATACCGAAGTGTATGAAATTATGCAAATGTCACAACTTGTGTTAGCTTCAACAAATTGGTGTTTGAATATACTACAGTCTAGTTTGAAAGACTATTATGTAAAGTTTCTCATCTTATAATTAAAAACCACTTTGCAATTCTATCTTGGCGATGAAGTTTTGAGTGCGCTGTTGTAATTTCCAGCTCAATCCACTAGGGATAGCTGTTGCAAAACTGACTTCTATTTAACAAGAAGAAGCTTATTTTCCTTAAAAATATCTTAAAAATGGGAAGAAAATTACACTATGGTTAAACAGCACAGCACATAACCGACAAAACACATTTGCAAACAAGAATATTCAAGAAACCGCCAATACACACTTGCAAGCAGAAACTCTTGCTACAATATTCCTTCCCTACAAATACCAAACTTCCAACGGTAAGGTAACCTGACTATTTTGTAGTTCCAACTCTGACAAGAAGTATGGTGTTCTTTACAAGATGGAATGCCTAGAAAAATGCCTCATCTCCTGCAACCAGCTGCATAAGCACAAACAAAGGAGTGCTTTGAATTTGCATTTCACAAAATGGCGACTGCCCTGTGTCTGTGTGTGATGAAAACAAGATGGCACCCGTTTATTTCAAACTCTGACCTGTAGACAAAAATATTTGAAAGTAGACCATGTGGCTCTCAGAGAGGAGTTTAAACAATGGCAGGGTGATCTTTAAACAAACTGTAACTGTAACTGGTGTGGTATTCTAAAACCTGAAATACAAGCCAAAACAACACATAGTTTAAAATAATAACATTTCAATCTAGTTTACTGTGAAAAAATGGGCTTTATCTTATTGATATCATCACTTAAAGTTAGGAACCATTACGCATAAGCCATAAACCTATCTACTAGGGGTGTAACGGTTCACAAACATTTCGGTTCGGTACGTACCTCGGTTTTTAGGTCACGGTTCGGTTCGGTACGTTTTCGGTACAGCAGAAAATTATCACAAAACATAACATATTTTTTTTAAATTATTATTAAACTGTGAATAATGTATTCACTCAAATAAATACAAAATATAATAAAACAAACATTAAGGTGCAGCATTTCGATTAACTGAAATAATCTGTATTTGAACTTTACTGTACTAGTAGGCCTACTCACAAAACATAAACTATTAGTTTTGGGTTTTTAATTATTATTAAACTGTGAATATTCACTCAAATAAATATAAAATACAATAAAATAAACATTAAGGTGCAGCTTTTCGATTAACTGAAATCATCTGTATTTGAACTGTACTACCTAAGCAGCCAGTTTGACATTAGGACTTGCTTGTCATTGTATTTTCATGTTTTTTTAAAGAAAAATGTACTTGTCCACATTGCTTGCCGAAAGGGCAGATCTGCTGGCACTAGCAATGTCTCCTGCTGTGGAGAACACCCTCTCGCTAGGGACAGAGGTAGCAGATACAGCCAGGTAGCGCTTTGCTAACATGGCAACATAAGGATATTTGCCGCTTGTAATAGCTTTGGCTCGGTCTGAACTCTCTGCGAGTGGTGGAGGCTTAAATGCTAGCGGGAGTTGGGTTTGCACTTCAGTCTTTTGGTACCGGTGATATTCACGTTCAGGTGATGCCTTTTCAAATGAGTGTGCAAGCTTGATGTATTGCCAGCCGCGTAACCAATTGTAGTTGAACAATGCCGACAAACAGCTTTGGTTCGGTCCACCTGTCTTTGTCCGTCATCCTTGTACGTAACTGCGAAACCAAAATGTTCCCAAACCGGAGACTTCAATGATGCTGGAGGATTTTCAGCTCAACTTTATCTGCATCCATTTCGACCATTTCGACAGTTCCTCAAATTACTGACTACATATGAACGCATCCCTCTGACCAGCTCGTCCAATGAAATGACTTGTTTGCTCTATGACGCGTTGAACACAATGGGAGCAAATTACTCTGAATGCTGCGACGCAGCACCTGAGATTACTTCCAAGAAGTTGTTCACGTTCTCAATTTTTTACGTTTAACGTTATATTAGTTCGGTACACTTCGGTACACACGTGTACCGAACCGAAGGGCCCGTACCGAATAATTTCGGTACGGGTACGTGTACCGTTACACCCCTACTATCTACGTAATAATTGACTTTATAGTCCACTATTGGTTAACCTGTTAAACCCCGAGCCTGTTTTTCAGGTTTCAGGCTCGAAAATGACATTCCCAGAACAAATGACCATATCTTCCCTTCTAAAAGGGTTAAATTAATAATCTTTTTTCTCAAAGTAATGATAAACCTGTGAGTTTTAGATGGATGTAGATGTAGAAAAGTCAGAATAAATATAGATGTTTTTTATCTTAAAGAAAATTCAAATTGAACATGGTAAACAACTGTAAATTATAGTGTCCGTCCAAAACGAACCTTGGATGATGGGTTAGTAGACTAAAAGCTTTAGAAATCCAAAGTACAACATATAACTAGAAAATGCATTTCCTGCAGAAAATTCGTGCGAATGCTGTAAACTGTGAACATTTATGGCTGAATTTAGCTGAAAATGCAGAAAAAGCTGAATGTGTTATTGGCTGAATGGTAGCTGCTTTTAGCTAAACAAATGCAGAAAAAGCTTAATATTTCAAAGAAAAGGTTTAAAAATATATATATAAACAACAACATGTATTGCCTTGATGTCCTGAAATAGCCGAATAATGTAATAGTTGAATGGTTTCTGCAGCTGAAAATAGGCTGAAGGATTTAAATATCAAATGAATTTGTATTAAGATGAGAAAAGAAAGTAAAAAGGCTTGGGAAATCAGCAGAATATTTGAACTGTACATTTTGAAATAACTTGATGGTGAATTATCTGTCGCCATGGCAATGGCATTTGATGACACCCCCATAATACTCTTAGATGTGTTGATGTTGTTGTCTACATCCATCGTTACCAAACCTGTGAAGTTTTGGGCCATTTCGAGCATTTTCACTGAAGTTATGAGAAAACCGTGTTTCATGGTGAGCATTGTGTTGCCATGGCAACGGCATTTGAAGAAATCTCAAAACTGTCCTGGAGATGTCTTCACGGCTGGACTGTTAGCACACATGTGAAGTTTGAGCACTCTTTGAACATTTGCATAGGAGTTATAGTGACATCATATTTTCTGCCGGAAACCATATGCCGTTTCCATGGAAACGGCATATGGTGAGATCTCAGATTTAGCGTAGAGCTCTTGAGGCATGGACCGGTGATATACAAATGAAGATTGGGGGACGATTGGACTGTGTCCATTGGACTTACAGCCTCATTGTGTTTCATGGCGAGTGGTCTGTCGCCATGGCAACGACATTTGATGACACCCCATACTACGCTTAGATGCATTGATGGCTGCATCGTTATCAAACCTGTGAAGTTCTGGGCTGTTCGGAGTATTTTCACTGAAGCTATGAGAAAACCGTGTTTCAAGGCGAGCATTGTGTTGCCATGGCAACGACATTTGAAGAAATCTCAAAACTGTCCCGAAGATGTCTTCACAGCTGGACTGTTGAAGTCTGCTGCATGTCAGTTGGAGTGATGACATCATCGTGTTCCATTACACAGGTGTTTATAGTTGAGCTAACGAGCTCTGTAGAGATCACAGGTTTCCATTGTTCTGAATGAGAGATAAACCTCTTACATGTGAACGTTTTGTGGAAGAACCGTAACAGATATCTGTGAAATTTCAAAACGTGAAGCATGTCAAGGAAGTTGAGTATCTGAAGTGTAATTTGTGTGTAGTTTCGGGTTAATAATGTGGCCTTTTTGGCAGTTTAACTAAAGGTGTGCGGCTGCTACCGTGAGGAAATATCTGCCTGAAATTACAATGGGCTTCAATGGAGGAATGTTGAACGTTTTTGTCACTTCATACCCTCAAGAGGCATTTTGTTTAATATTTCTTCTTATTTTTATTTTTTTCTCAACTTAGGAGAGGTTTTCCTACGTTTTCCATGAACAAATATGTCTGAGGAGTGTAGGGTTTGGGAATTATGGCAAGTTTAAAACATTTTTGGGGGAGAATTGTTATGCCCGCTAACGGACATGATTTCTCTGGCCTCCAACCCTGCCTCCGCCAGCCGCTGTATGCATGTGCTTCTGACGCAATGGTTTGTGTAACGCGTAGCAGTGCCAGCCTCTTCACTGATGCGGGTCATCATGGACCCCAGGCTGTTCACCCCCAAGGGCTCCATGCTATACCACACTGCATCCCCAGGCTTCACCGACTTCCTTGGATGGTGGTAGAAAGCCTTTGCTGATTCGGGCAGTGTTGATAGGTAGGCCTCGAACGAAGCTACTGGGCAAAGGGCATTTTAAGAACGCTTTG
>NC_047506.1:45417061-45509561 GCF_902827115.2 Pseudochaenichthys georgianus | reverse complement strand
TCAGAAATAAAAACTCATTACTCGCATAAAATGACATCAAAACGCATTTTAATGGCCAAATGAACCTTAAAATAGGCATTTTCCACCGAGAATAACACGAAGGTCGGCCATTGTTGTTGATCACGTGGTCTGGGAGCTGTTGCAGCGTCCATAGCAACCACCTTAGCAACCATGAATGTGTACACATTCATGAAGTAATCTTCCTCATAACTAGCAAACTAAACATCATGTACATGTACTGCACAAATAATCAGAAATAAAAACTCATTACTCGCATAAAATGACATCAAAACGCATTTTAATGGCCAAATGAACCTTAAAATAGGCACTATGAAGGTCTATGGGACGCCCTGCCCGTAGAAGCCTGACGGTCAAGGGGTCCGCTGTCCGCAATGAAGGTCTATGGGACCATAGATATATATAAACACTAGATGGCTCATGGGAGATTTTCCAGCGTAGCTGACCGGCCGCCATCTTGCTACAGTCAACAGTTACTCTGATTCACGTTATGGTAGCTGTTGTAAGGTGTGTGATCTGCACAAAAATACTCTTAACTCGCTGAAATCTTGACTGATTTACAAACGGTTTGGTTTATTACAAACATTATTAGCATGGCTATGATACAGGATGCGTGGACATGTTGAAATTGCTGCTTTTCTTTGTGTATGTGGTTGTATTTATTAGCTGGCTAATAACAAGAGGCTGTGAGTGAGACCTAGTATTACAAAGTTGACCCAGCAACTTTACACCAGTGGGAGAGGCAGAACTGCTCTTTCTTTTCAACATAACTTAAGTTACACATGATTTCTTCAAAGTGGTTTGGCTTGTTAAAAACATCTTGCATTATGATACAGGAATTTGCTGGCTTTGTGTTTACAGAAGTACCTAACTATGCCGGACTTTTGTGCAGCCTACGGATGCTCCAATCGCCGCTGTCTGCAAACAAGAACCCGTGGGTTTGCTCAGTCTAATAAACCCATAACATGGTTGTGAAAGAATACCAAAGCTGAGGCTGGACGATGATTGATTGTTGGTGTGCCATGTGTCACCGTGTGTCTTATTGGTTTTGTGTTATACTGTCTTTTATTGTGTGCAGCTGGTCCTTATCTCCAAGACACATTTAAAACAAATAACCTTGAACCTTGAAGCCCCATCTCTCCCCACCTGCTCATGCTTCCTACATCCCCTCCACACACCAAGTTGTTCTTCTTAATAATAATAATACATTTATGTTGGGGGGCCGCCTTTCATAACACCCAAGGAAACCTTACAGGGGCATAGGGGTACACCGAGATACACAGAGATACACAGAGATACACCGAGATACACCGAGTTACACAGAGATTTTTTGTCACAGAGTGTTTCTGTCACTGTGATGTGTTTAAACATTTACAGATAAACTGTTTCTTACAGCACGCCATCATTTATAACAGGTAATTAAAAAACTTCTTATTATTTTTGAACAACTTCAATGACATGTTGAAACTAAAAGGTAACAATATGTTAATGTTTAGTTTGCAACATCACTTTTCAACATCACAAGTTTGAAGTATTTCATGTTTTGACTGCAGACTTATTGAAGTAAAGTTTGTTGAACTGTTTGTGGTGTCTGTCCGGTCGCCTCATCTCGCTGTGCCACGGCAACCAGAAGGCACCACCTTGATGTAGGGCCGCGGACACGCCCCCCCACCCCATCACCTTATTCCCCTCAACCATAATGAAGGACCATTTAGAGAAGAGGATTAAGGCACTCCACGTCCACACACACACATTAACATCTATCAAAGAGTCACTGTGGTGTGTGTGTGTGTTCTCCACAGTGAATAGTGATGAGCTCCATGCTCAGTGTGAAGTCATATAATTGCTGCTGGTGTTTCTGATCAATACCACACCCACCGCCGAGCTCAGCCAATGGGAGCCGGCTTCCAGCGGGTTTGTAAGTGTGTGTGTGTGTGTGTGTGTGTGTGTGTGTGTGTGTGTGTGTGTGTGTGTGTGTGTGTGTGTGTGTGTGTGTGTGTGTGTGTGTGTGTGTGTGTGTGTGTGTGTGTGTTTGTGTGTGTTTGTTGGTGGTTAATCAATGTGTTACCTTTTTTTCCAGTGAAGAAAACCCAACAGTGGAAACAGCAAAACCCTGATCAAGCATTGCTTAACAGAATAAATACAAGAGTCAAACTCTGTTTTATCAAAAACATTTGCAGAGTTATAAAGCAGTGTGAAAGCACAGAATGTGTCCTGGTTTTCATGGTGAAACTGGATTTATTGGAAATCTTTAGTTTTCCCGAGGGATTGGTGTGACGCATCAGTCCAGACTCTGCTGTCAGCAACCAGAAAACCTGCTTTAGATTGATGATGTCAGGAACTGTTGGATATTTTAAAAAATAATGTGCAAAATCGGAAAACAAAATGGAGAAACAAATCCTACAACTTAACATCCTGAAACGATGATTCATAGACCACCGTAAATGACATGATGGAACGGCTGTATGAAATGGAAATGTTAGTTTATAGACTATTTACACTTCTTGCATGCTAGATGATGAAGATGATGAAGATGCACCTCCCTGTCTATTTGTAAGCCTCCGATTTGCTTTCTCCAAAACTTGTTGCCAAAACTGTGAAGTTCATTTCCTCAAATACTAAGAAATGATCACATGACTTGAAGTCATATCTGATTTCAGATGTGGGAAGTTACGAAGTACACTTCTTCAAGTACTGTACTTAAGTACAATGTTGAGATATTTGTACTTTACTTGACTTTGATGTTACTTTGTACTTCTACTCCACTACAGTTCAGAGGTAAATGGTGTTATTTTACTCCACTACTTGTATCTAATACCTTTAGTTACTTCACAGATGTGGATGAATGATGTGAAATATAATCAAGTGTTAAATCAGACTTTAGTTCCACCTGCAGTAAATCCACAAGCTACCCTTGATTATGGGAGACCTATGACACAAATGGAGGAGTGTCCACTGCCATTCACCCCCCCTTTCAACACCTTTGAGGATACTCTTCCTTCACACCCCAGCTCTCTCTACTCTCCGCTCACCCTTTCACCCTCGCCTACCCCCCTGGAGTTTGATGAGCAGATGAAGGAGACACAGAGGGTTGGCACCAAGTCCTTCCTGGAGTTCAATGACCGCAGCATGAAGGCGATACGCAGGGTTGGCAGCCCCGCCCCTCCTCAATGACGCCTACCAAAATCACAGAAGCACCATCACCCCGTCACCATGCCTACCACAATCATCCGGACCAAAACGTCCTCCCCCCCTTCACTGTCTCCGAAGCCTGATAAGGATGTGTGTGTAAAAAAAGCAAAAACTGACTGATATATGCTGGGTCCAGGCTCAAGGGCGTATGGCACTCTCAACTCTTTCCAGGACATGCCGGGGCCCTGCCTGCCAGTAGCTTTGCCGATATCTGTGTTGATAGGTAATAGATTAAGAGCGGTGAATCAGTTTAGAAACAGGAAGTGCTCAAACGTTTGTGTGAGTGTATCTAATTTAGCAGTGATTCCATTTCAGCCACAGCTTGTCACAAAAAACATGACTGATAGTGTGTTTAACGAACTTAAACTAGCTTTATTAAATGTCAGGTCTTTGGCAGGAAAAACATTTTTAATCAATGATTTTATCACTGAGCACAATCTTGATTTTATGTTTTTAACAGAAACTTGGATTGAACAAAATAACAGTGCAGCTGTTCTTATCGAATCAACCCCTCCCAACTTTAGTTTTATGAGTCAGGAAAGAATGCATAAGAAAGGGGGTGGAGTTGCTATTCTGTTCAATGATTCCCTTCAATGCAGGAAGACATCGTATGGAAACTTTGATTCTTTTGAATATGTGGCCCTTCAGCTGAAATGCTCCTCTCGAGCTCTGTTCCTAAATATCTATAGACCACCCAAATACTGTGCAAGCTTTTTTGATGACTTTACTGAACTGCTGTCTACAGTGTGTATTGACTTTGACCGTCTAGTCCAGGGCTCTCCAACACGTTGATCGCGAGCTACCGGTAGCTTGCAGGCAGCTTTTCAGTAGCTCGCCGCTCGATTATCGATTATAGCGTAGTAAGGTTGCTTCTTGAGTTTTCGTCCGCGGCTGGACAATAACGTTTTTTTATTTTAAAATTGTTTCTGTCACACGAATATAAAATTGGTCGGTGCTGCAGC
Organism: Pseudochaenichthys georgianus; assembly: GCF_902827115.2. Classification (NCBI taxonomy): domain Eukaryota; kingdom Metazoa; phylum Chordata; class Actinopteri; order Perciformes; family Channichthyidae; genus Pseudochaenichthys; species Pseudochaenichthys georgianus. The sequence goes on along the minus strand of NC_047506.1, from coordinate 45,505,389 downwards.
GATCAAGGAACAGACGTGACAGCGGCAGAGCAACACCACACACGGAGCAGTCTGCTTTCTCCACCAACACCACCAGTCCAGAACCAACAGCAGAATGACCCGCTCTGAATCAGGCCCTGTGAGATATGATGAAGCAAACTTAATCTCATACATTCATGGGATTTATGTAACAGCAAGACAGAGAATGTAAGTGTGCACCCACATGCACTATTTTTGTTTTTATAATGCTGTTGTAAATACTCCAGTTGTCTGCTGTGTTCAGACTTACGTCATGTGTGTGATGCAGAGGTCGCGTTAACTGAATATTTTCCGTCTATGACGGATTTTTTTTAACAATGACGGACAAATGTGAAAGCAGTCTGTCATTTTGACAGATTAGAACAAACTCGGAAAACAGCGCCAAAGTTTCCCCGCAGCGAGGCTCCGGTGTTATGCCGTGTTATGCATGCCCTCCAAAAAGGAAATTATACCGTTTCCAAATCGAACTGTGCTGTACAAATCATTGAAATGTCTGTGAGTTTTGGCTTTACGCTCTGCCCGCTCCCGCGAGGTGCAGCAGCCATGCATAACACAGCGCATGTGAACTGTCCCCCCCCCCCGTTGACAGTTCACAAGCATGCTTCCCCCCCCGTTAGAGTTGTGTAAAGGCCGACGGGTAATTCTGGATTTTGACGTAAATTTTACGATCCTGTCCGTCAAAATGACGGGCAGCGAAAAAGTCTAGCGCAACCTCTGGTGTGATGCCACCAGTGTTGGGACTAATGCGTTACAAAGTAACGCGTTACTGTAACGCCGTTATTTTTGGCAGTAACTAGTACTCTAACGCATTACTTTTTAAATTCAGTAACTCAGTTACCGTTAGTACATGGTGCGTTACTCCGTTACTGCGTTCGTTTTTTTATATAGTCAACAGCCAGGTGAACAGAGATGAGAACTGTACTTAAGTACAGTACTTGAGTAAATGTACTTAAATACTTCCTGTGTCACATGCGGAGACGGGCTGTGGGCGTGTTTGTGTTGTTTACTAACAAGACTATCATGGCGGCGGCGGAGCTCAAGTCTAGTTTCTCCACCTGGAGATATTCTCACTATTTCACTTTTGTCGAGCACAAAGAAAAGAACGTTTTAGTTAAATGTAAGTTGTGTCCTGGCGGGTCAAAGAGCCTATCTACTGCCCAAACCAGTCGTTCAAATCTCTTCAAACATCTGCAAAAACAACATGCTGGGACGAAGCTAGAAGCTAAGACCACAGAGACTCAGCCGACGCCACTCCACCTCCACCTGCACCGAAGCAACAGCGGCTGGATTTTAACCAAGGGACTGCTAGCCAGGGAAAAGTCCATAAAGCCATTGCACGGTATGTTGTAGAACACATGCAGGCTATTGCTACAGTGGAGTCACCCGCTTTCAGGGAGCTAGTTAGCATGATAGCATGTCCGGGCGGCACACGGCATATGAAACGGAACACTTTTTCCAACTACCTGGAGAAAGAATATACACAAATGTAAAGCCAGCTAATATCGATGCTATCCAGATTGCATATAATGCATGTCAAGTTGATCAACAGATTGTATTATTCTGCAATGCAATAACAGTACTGAAATGAAGGCTATAAGGGCATTAATATAATGGGAGCCCTTTTTTTAAGTAACTAATACGTTACTTTTCACAGTAACGCATTACTTTTTGGTGTAAGTAATCAGTAAAGTAACTGAGTTACTTTTGAAATGAAGTAACTAGTAATGGTAACTAGTTACTGGTTTTCAGTAACTAGCACAACACTGGATGCCACATTCAAGACATTCAGTGTCAGAAGACCGTTGCTTTTTTAGGATGGAATAATTTCACTCACAGATATAGAGAGGCTAGACCTATACAATTGATTTATTATGGTTTATAATGTAATGTCAAGACGAAGAAGAAGAAGAAAAAGATGGCTGAACTGTTCAGTGTCAATCCTGTGTCAAATGTCTGCTTTATTTGGCTCTACTTTGTGAAGCAGCTTTTTCTGACATGAAATCTAAATACAGAACAAGACTGACTGGTGACCATTTAAATGACTCTATTAGAGTGAACCTAAGTGGGTCCACTCCAGCATACACCTGTATGGTGGACTCCATGCAGCGCCAGTCTGTAAAAAAGAGTGAATGCACTTATTTTACACATGTGCCATAACGGAGCGTCCACACTACAGCTCCAAAAATAGCTTGGAGCTGGGCGTGTTTGGAGCTTGGGGATTTTATTCAAGCAACACGACCAACAACCAATCACATGAATCTCCCGCCCCCGACATACAAAGCAAAAACCCCCGGGGATTTTATGCGAGCAATATATATATAAACTCCCCAAACAGGCGAAAACCTACCAGTTTCCCCCACTGTCTCTGCCACCTCCCTCCATGCCTGGTTCCTCCGGTTTGTATCCCGTTAGGTGAAGAGGGTCTGGTCATACAAAACCGGGTGATTTGCTACGGCGATAGTTAGTTTCTCCTCCGACTTTTTTTGAAATATAGAAATGAACGGCGGGATATCTCTCCCAGCTTAGACGCGGTTTGATTGGCTACGGCTTCAGCTGTCAGATTTTGGGAAACGGGATTTGATTGGCTGGCGCAGGCTATGCGTCTCAGGCGACAGAAGTTGAACATTGTTCAACTTCTGTCGCCTGAGACGCCTGAGACGCCTCGCTCTGCTACCCACAATTCAGTTCGGCGAAAAAGCGCGGCTACGTGACGTCACCCCATTGAAAGTGAATGGGCAGATTGGAGCAGATTGGAGCTTTCGACGCTGTCGACGCTGTAGTGTAGACGGGCCGTTAGATGCTTGTCAGGTGGTGATTAAGGACATTTATGTGAATTCTCAGTGATGTACTCACTATGTGGGCCATAATAATATGTGAGACATTTTCGTTTTCTTGGACCTTGATGTGAAGTTAAGATTTGTGACAAGCTTTAGGTATTGCAATTTCCCACGTGTACACAAGTACAGCTTAATTCAACTGATGAGGGCTATGTGAAGAAATGTAAGCGATGTGATGCAAGTAGCTCTTGGTCACTTTCATTTTTTCAAAGTAGCTCTCAGATGAAGAAAAGTTGAAGACCCCTGGTCTAGTCATTGTTGGTGATTTTAACATCCATGTTGACAACCCCCACGTTACATGTGACGGAGCCCACGCACAATAAGGGGCACTCTGGACTTAATTATCTCAAAGGGTCTGAATATCTCTAAGGTTGTGGTGACTGATGTTGCGCTCTCTGACCATTCCTGTGTTTTCTTTGAGAGCTCTATTTCTGTTCACACAAGTGTTCAAAAAGAGGTAACCACAAAGCGATATTTAACTGAAAATACTAGGGAAATGTTTACTCAGAATCTTTCTTCCACACTTGCCCCTGCTAACATCTCAGTAAATGAGCTAGTATGTCATTTTAATTCAAAAATTAAAAATGTTATAGATGCCATTGCTCCAATTAAGGTAAAGGAAGTGACTGGGAAGAAAATATCTCCATGGAGAAAGGCCATGACCGTGAGAACAGAAAAAAGAGAGTGTCGAAAAAAAAAGCTGAACGCAGTTGGCGAAAAACAAATCTCCAGGTTCACTTTGAAATCTATAAAGAGAGACAGTCTTTCTTTTCTGACATCATTGCCAAAAACAACGCACGTGCCTTGTTTGCTACCGTCGACAGCAGGGACGTGCACAAACATTTTGTGGGGCGGGTGCTCAAGTGAGAAAAAGGGCACTTCCCATAATCATTTATAAAACAAATGTTAACACAAAAAGTTAAATATAGTTGCACATCTCTGACTTACTGACCAATTTATTTTAATACCCTCACACTTACGCAATTGTTTAATACTCTACAATTCTACAAAATAATCAGCTAACACAGAGACAATGGTCTTCTTTAGTATTCACTACGCACAAGAGCAGACAACAAACTAGTACAATTATTAGTTATTAAATGAGCAGCCAACAATCAAAATGATGAAGTACTGTTTAAGAACATTACAGGCAAAAAGATCGTTTTTTCATGTACTTGTTATTTTGGTCTAATTTGCGACCATGTTTTCTTTCACTCTATGGAAATAAAACTTCCAAGAAACACATATAAATCGTGTTCGTTTTACTACCATGTCTGAATTCATCTCTAGAGTTAAAGCTAATCTGCATTTAAACATAACATTTCAGGGAAAAATACTGACTTGATGTAGGTAACTATCTGGGGAAGTTGTGAGGCGATGTGTTTTTTGTTTTATCCTTTTTCCTTGGTAACCGCACGCAAGTTAGCGCATTTTAATTAAGCCTAGTTAACGCCTAATTTACATATCAATGTGGCGATTGTAATGATGATAATCGATACACATTTTACTGTATTCATTTTAAGTGTCTCCCCTTAAGTACAGTAGCCTGTATGCCCAAATTGCCTTAGCTAAACCTTGAGCTAACTTATCCATTAGCAAGTAGCCTACCTTAGTTAACTATATTTGTTATTGTCTTTTAGCTGATTAGCTGTAAACTCGAGGCACTGGCAGTTTAGTAATTTGTTCATCACCACTCACCTTCACACAAACCAAGAAAAGCCGGCATAACATGACAGTAAAGTGGGAGGTGCTGCTACCTGTCTGTCTGTCTGTCTGTCTGAAGGGACTGCCGATGTCTGCACCGCTGTGCAGGATACGTGGAGGGAGGGAGGGAGGGAGGGAGGGGGGAGAGCTACAGAACTTCACAGTCTAATCTCCTAACCTGATCTTTTTATTTTGTATTCAATCAATATATTTTTGGAAAGGGAAACTGTGCGCAAACAGCAGTAGATATATATTCATTTATAAAAAATAAAGAAGGGGGGAAAAAGGGCACTTTCTCTGGAGGAAGAAAAAGGGCAGGGGCTCAAGCCTACTTTGATGTCTATGTGTGCACGTGCCTGGTCGACAGACTAACTAACCCCCCAGTGTCAGTAGCCTCTGAATTTCCATCCACCAGGGCGTGCAATGATTTTGCCGTCTTCACTGACAACATTCAGAAAATCAGACAAGCAGTCAGTGCCTCTGCATCAGGAACAGCAAATGTGTTGTCTCTGTGTCCACTTAACATCAATTCAGACATCATGACACAATTCCATCAGATTAATGATAAAAACATAGAGGACATTATTCAACTTCTGAAATCCTCCTCCTGCTGCCTTGATATTATTCCAACAGGATTTTTCAAAGATGTTTTCCCTGCATGGCCTCAGATCTACTTCATATAGTAAACACATCTCTTCACTCAGGTATTTTTCCAGAGGCCCTGAAAACTGCAGTCATTAAAGAGCGGTAGTTGTTCATTACTGAAGTGTCTAGATTCTAGACGCTTCAGTAATGAACAATTACAGGCCCATATCAAACCTGCCATTTCTAGGTAAAATCATTGAAAAAATACAAAACTGAGGTAATGGTTTCTGGAGCCAAGGCAGAACGTATAAAACTTAGCACTGAGCTTCAGTCTGCAATGTTCAAAACAACAGATAAAGCCAGAAATCTAGGTGTAGTCATGGACTCTGACCTGAGTTCCAACAGTCACATTAAAACAGTTACTAAATCAGCCTCCTATCACCTAAAGAACATATCTAGGATTAAAAGACTAATGTCACAGCAGGATCTGGAGAAACGTGTCCATGCTTTTATCTTCAGTAGACTGGACTACTGCAATGGTGTCTTCACAGGTCTCACTAACAAATCTATTAGGAAGCTGCAGCTGATTCAGAACGCGCTGCTCGAGTCCTCACTAACACTAAGAAAGTGGATCACATCACTCCTGTTCTGAAGTCTTTACACTGGCTTCCTGTGTGTCAAAGAATAGATTTATAAATACTGCTGCTGGTTTATAAAGCATTGAATGGTTTAGGCCCAAAATACATTTCTGACCTCCTGCTAAATGATGAACCATCCAGATCTCTCAGGTCTCAGCTTTCTGTCCCCAGAGTCAGAACTAAACATGGAGAAGCAGCGTTCAGTTATTATGCTCCAAATATCTGGAACAAACTCCCAGAAACCTGCAGGTCCGCTGCAACTCTGACTACTTTTAAATCCAGCAAGAAGACTTTTCTTTTTGTCGCTCCTTTTAATTGATATATTCATATCTTAAACTGCACTGTAACTTTTTATTCATGTATTTTTTCTTTTAATATTTCTTTTATTATCTTTTCTTTTTAATGACTGTTTTTAAATGCCTTTGTCTGAATGTCTTTCATTTTTGTAAAGCACCTTGAATTGCCTTGTGTTGAACGGCGCTATATAAATAAACTTGCCTTGCCCTGCAGTCTACAAAGTCATTCAAACTAGCTGCACCTTTACCAGCTTTGAGAACACTTTAATGATCAATCATTATAAAACATATCATATTATTCTGAAATGGACCAATCTGCACAATCACTAATTTAACTTTTGGTACTTTAACTATATTTTGATAATGCTTTTCAAATTTTACTTGAGTAACATTTTGAATGCAGGACTTTTACTGTAACAGAGTATTCCTACACAAGATCTGAGTACTTCTTCCACCTCTGTCATATTTCAAACTCTTCCATAACACCCTGAGTAAGTTTGCAACTGTGTGTTTGACTTTGTTGTAAATCAAACTGCAGCAGCTTGACCACAGAGCGTGACGCAGCGTCCACACGGTGGCGTGCGTTGAAGCTTCCCGGTGGGCGTGTCTGAAACTCGACAAACAACCAATCACATGAATCTCCCGCCCCGAACACACAAGCACGCGGTTTGATTGGCGAGAGCTTGTACTGGCATATGATTTGATTGGCTGACGCTTCCGTCGAAGCTTCAAAAGTTGAACTTTTCTCAACTTTTGAAGCGAGCAACGTGCGCAAAGTGAAGCTAAAGAACCACAATGCAGTTCGGCAAAGCGTGACGTCACCCCATTCAAAGTGAATGGGAAGAAGCGTTGAAGCTTCAACGCACGCCACCGTGTGGACGGGCCGTTACACTGTAGGTGCGCCGCGATTGGGGGTGCGGGTGCTAGTGGAGCCTCGCAGATGGGGGTGCTGCAGCCAAGCCCACCTTAACCTGCCATCAGGCCCTGGGGCTGATGGGTTTTGTAGGCCCCCTATTTAAACAACAAATCAAAGTCATGTATAGCCTCGGCAGGCTCTGTGATCGCACTTCTCCACTCTGCTCCACGCGCGCCTGGTCCTCTCCTCCAGATGAGTGATGTATCGGGCCTCCCTCATGTATTTGTCCGGTTGCCGTTGGCTCCCCTCCATGTAGCAAGTCCTCGTCGTCCTCTCCATCTCCTCCAACAGATAATGTCCCTCCTGTCTGTTTTTCCTCTCCCGCCACTCCATCGCTATCAGAACCAGACGGCCTACTTGTCTCCGAGGCCCCGCGGCCGGCACCGCTGCCGCTCGGTACAGAACTAATCTGTCCTTCCTCCTCATCCGGCTTACAGGTTTAAAATAACCTGTAAGCTTCGACATGTTTTGTAATAGCTGCTTGTCTCGAAACTCCATTTCCCTCAACAATTTCCTTTCCCGAGCGCCACTCAAACTTTTTCTTCTCAAACTTTTTCTTCTCCGACATTTTCTCCTAAACAACCTTCATCCGTCACTCAATCACTCGCAATTCGAATAAGTCACATGTGAAACATATTCTCATTTGGATTGGCTGTTAAGTGGTGCCCACTGACTGTTACGGAGTCATCTCTGGAATCCATCGATCTGATTGGTTAGCGGAGCAAATGATCAAAATAGTATGGAGGGAAGATATTTTCGTTTGGATTACTGGTCTGGGGGAAGCCCGCGAGTGTGTGTTTGTGTGTGTGTGTATACGTGTGTGTGTTTGTGTATTTTTGCGTTTGTGTGTATTGTGTTTGTTTCCCGGGGAAAACACTCACGAGAAACTCCGGCTGTTGTTGTGCCTGCTGTGACGTCAAGTTACTCCGTTCTCCGCCTGTAATTATGCCGAAGCTTCAAAGTTGTATTTATCATCTGAATTTGCCAAAACAAGTTTAATATTCTAAAAGCCAAGACTTTGTTTAATTGAGATCAGATGAAAACAAACTGTAACGGACCCTGCCGTGTTATCTATGATTACTATACGCCTTACATTCATAATTTCAGCGGAGGGAGGGGAACAGCAGAACAGCAGAGTGGCGAGGGAGAGCTGTCTTCTTCCCTTTACAAGCTTCAAAAATGTATCTATCGTGTGATTTTGGAAATAAAAGTCTCATATTATGAAAGCCAAGACTTTGTTTAATTAAAAAATCTGAAATAAAAAATTGGAATATATATATATTTTTTTTTATTGGCTAATTTTGTATAGGCCCCCAATCTCCGTAGGCCCCTGGGCTTCGGCCCCGGTCAGCCCGTGCATTAAGGCGGCCCTGCTGCAGCCCAGTTCAATCAGTCATAGAAAGTTCGAAGATTTTTTGCAGGGAGCAAAACAGCAACGTAGCTGCTTAATGTCTTAGTTTTTTTGGACATGTCAAGTAGTTCACTCCATTGAGTGTTGACAAGAAACACGTGTAGACGAAATATGAGTTTTGTTTTGATGTTTTGAGGTACGCAAAGGCGCGTAGTGACACAAGTGACGTTACGCAATTCAGATTTGTGCCGCGCATGCGTACCAGTTATGTGCAGTGCACCCCTGTTTATAGACATTATAGCAGCATGGCTCAAATGATGCGTTTGTAAAGTTGTTTCTAAGGACACACATACATGCTGCATCACATGAGTTATATCAGAACTGAATAGATTGAATGAAAGAAGCACACAGAACGCCACTGAATGCCTGCAGGTGGGCCCACCTTTATTGCAATGATTGTATTGTTTTGTTGTTTGTCGCTGATGGTCAAAGTCTTGAGACACTTCGGACGTGCAGCTGGCTTACCTCAAAAGATTCCTTTAAATAGATGTGTAGTTTATTTTGCACATCACCAGTTAGAGACATGCAGCTCAGTAGGAGATACTTCAGGACGTAGGTATCATGTAGAGTTCTTCAATGTGTTTGCAACATTGCAATGTGAAACCAAAACTGACCGGATCAAATGTATACAATGTAAAAAAACAGTAACCTTGGTTGGGCCTTTCATATCTAGAAAGGCCCACAGTTGTTTAGAAAAGGTAATACTAAAATTAAAGTTATTCAAAATATCCAAACTACGTAACAGAGTCTCTCTCTGTGTCTTTGTGACAACACTGTATTCTGGTGCTTCTTCTTGTGTGAAATAGTAAACTTAAGTTTAGTTAAGCAGAACCTTTCAGTACTCTGACTACCTCCTCCTCCTCCTCCTCCTCCTCCTCCTCCTCCTCCTCCTCCTCCTCCTCCTCGTCTCCTTCAAGGTTCTTCAAACAAAGAGCAGGTCAGGATTTAAAGCGTCTGGTCTTTAAATATGATTTGATCTCCCTGCAGAGGAGACATTTACTCTGACAGGTCGACGTCTCCCTGGAGGAGGAAACTAACCCTCCTCCTCTTCCTCTTCCTCTTCCTCTCCTCCTCTCTTATTATGGCATGTCATCTTGACTCTCTCCTCTACATCCTCCCATCTCTCTTTGTCTCTCGTTGTGCTCTTTCACTCCTCTCTTCTTCTCCTCACCTAATTCCTCCTGTCTCCTCTGATACTTACTGTGATTTACAGACCCCCCCCCCCGAACCCATGTGAGCATGTGAAGCTTTGTGTTTGTCTTTCTGTAATAGGGTAACTACAGGGACATATATGTTTGTGTACAAAATATATGATTTACACAAACATTGTTGGATCAATAAAAAGCGTTGGCACCCTCTCATCTGTCCGCCGGTCTTATTTATTTTGCCTTTTTACTTTGGTGGCTTTCTGATTTCTCTTTTGTTTCTTTTGTGTCTTTTCCTTTTTTTTTCTTTCTTTCCTTCTTTCATGTCTTTCTATTTGTGTCTTCATTTCTTTCTTTTGTGTCTCCCCGCCTTATTTCCGTGTCTTCTGTTCTCTTTTATCTTCCTTTCGTTTGTCTTACTTCTTTTCTTTTCCTTTCTTTCATTTCTGTCTTTCCCTCTTGTATGCGTTTCAGGTTTTTATTTCACTCGTGTAATTCTTTCTTTTGGCGTCTTCTATTTACTTTGTCTTTCTTTATTCAGTTATTTTCTCCTCTTTTTTTCTGGTTGATGTTTAAGCTGAGGCCACACGTGCACATAGTTCATAAGATCAAATTCCCAGTCATGGAACACAACATCTTGACAGTTGTCTTTACATGTTTGAGAAAAGACTCACTGTCTATATTCAAAAACTAAAACATTTAAATGAGGACAAACACACACACACACACACACACACACACACACACACACACACACACACACACACACACACACACACACACACACACACACACACACACACACACACACACACACACACACACACACACACACACACACACACACACACACACACACACACACACACACACACACAGATACACACACACACACACACACACACACACACACACACACACACACACACACACACACACACACACACACACACACACACACACACACACACACACACACACACACACACACACACACCACACACACACACACCACACACAGCTTGTAGCTGAGACCTGAATGCCACCCAGTGACAGGCCAAGTGTGAATATTGAGCGACTTATCTGGTGACACACACAGCCTAACAGTCCAAATAACACACGCACGCACGCACACGCACACACACACACACACACACACACACACACACACACACACACACACACACACACATACACACACACACACACACACACACACACACACACACACACACACACACACACACACACACACACACACACACACACACACACACACACACACACACACAGATTAAAGAACGAGAGAAAGACCAGCGCCATTTCTTTATTTAGTAGACCCCCTTCAACACACACAAACATGCCCTTTAGCTGTTAGCTGTTAGCAGCGAGAAGCACAGCCTTGTGGCTTAACAACGGGGCTAAAGGCTAATGGTAACCAAGGTTTTATTGAGTAACATTAATCATAATGTTACTCAATGTTACTTCAAGCTCTATTTAGTTAAAAAGTAGGCTATTAGGCAAAGCTTCAAAATAACATTTTCATTATATTTCAAATGCTTCGTGTTTCGCAGCTTAAGCAATGCATCATATTCTATCAGATCATAATATTGTATGTCAACTCTTCATGACCTCAGAAAATGTTTGGGGTGGAGCATTCTTCAGCTGATCCAAACCGCTTCTCCACATTTCATCATTCAGTTGATCACAAACATTAAGAATCCCACGTCAGGATCGGAATTGGTTTTATTACCAAGTAAGTTTAAGCATACAAGTAATTTGCTTTGGTAGAAGTGTTGCATACAGAGACACAGAAAGAAGAATACGTAAGAAAAAACTATATTTAATAATAATAATAATTCCTTACATTTATTATAGCGCTTTTTCAATGACTCAAAGCGCTTTATATATACACACATTACACATATATCATACATGCAATGGTCACTGTGGACAATACCCACAGGAGCAAGTTCAGGTGAAGTGTCTTGCCCAAGGACACACCGGCTTTACAGACGCAGCAGCGGCGGGTTTCACCCCTTGATCTGATGATCATTGCACAGCGCACTGCGCCACACCGTCCATCTTCACGCCTCGAGGTCATCGAGGCGCATTGATATCATACATGTACTGTGGACAATACCCACAGGAGCAACTCCGGGTGAAGTGTCTTGCCCAAGGACACAACGGCCTGACGCAGTGGGGGCAGGAGCGGGTTTCAAACTGGAGTTCCCCAGCACCCCCCTTGATCTGATGATCGGATGCACAGACCACTGCGCCACCCGTCATTTACTCAAAAAAATAAATACATAATACAATTGTGCAATCCCTTTGCTAGAACAATAAGTCATAATACTTTGCCACTTTGCAATCTGTGCAAAAAAATGAAAAGAAAGAAAATGCTGATATTTGGCAACAAAGTGTGTCTTAGTGGCTGCAATGAGCCTGTTGCACTGCACATGTCTTCAGAGATGTTCTTTTGGGGGTGCTGTGGGGTAGCTTGACGCTTCATAGAGGGTGCTAATGGTTTCCCATGAATGTACCGGTTGCTATAGTGGAATCTTCTGCTGCAACAATCCCCACCCAAATACACAATGTACCTGCAGCTGTTACAATGAAGGCTCGATAATCAGCTCACGGCATATAGGTGTAAGCAGGGGTCAAGTGCTATTTTTTTTGAGGGGGGGTGGACCTCACATCCTCTAGGGGGGTCCGGGGGTTGCAGTGCATCAATCTGGTGCACTCTGAGAGCAACATGAATAGATCTATGGATACCTCTCAACACCAGATGAAACAGAACTGGAAACAGATTGACTTTTTCTTTATGGATATTTTACAAATCACTCCCCTTTCAAACTGTATTCTTGTTTTGCTGTCATATAGTATTTCATACCTGTTTTTCATTTATTCTCTTATTTTTGTATACCTATAATGATCATATAAATGTGTGCCTCGGAATCGGAAATAATTGTGTACATTAATCGTGACCGAACCGTTTGAGACCCACTGAAACTAAAGTTAGGACTCTCCTCCAGCTTGTTGTTGACAAAGATCCTTATACCCGTTAGCGTAGCTCGATAGCACCAGAAGCTAACAACAACGATCTCCGGTACTGGTGCGCCCTCTCCGTCTCTCGCTCGCACAAACAAAGGCTTGTTCCACACACACAGATTGGAGCTTGAATGAAACACAGAGACCCAGACTCGTACTGGAGCATATTATTTTGGAATCAATAATTGTTCAAATGATGAATTTGAGAAAGGTACAGAGCTCTGTATGAATGGGTGAATGACATGTAGTATGTGAAGCGCTTTGAGGGGTCTAAAGACGGGATAAAGCGCTGTGTAAAGTCCATTTCCATGGTGTGCAGGATTAACAATACACAAAGAGCAAGATGTTGTTTATAAGCTTGTAGTGTTCTTTTGCTCGAGCTGGTGCATTCCGTATTACTGCCACCTGTCGATCAGTGTGAGGGAGAAGCTGTTAGGACTGTGTATCACATCAGTGACATTGTGAGTTCATCAAAACAAGCAAACAAACAAACAAACAAACAAACAAACAAACACGATACTTGATAGTGATCCAAAAAAAGTGATTTCAAAAAATATCCCTCCAAGGCTTTTCCCAGGAAGTCACGAGTTTGGACTGGAAACAAAATGTTTTGTGCAAGATCAGCACCTGCTCTTCAAACTGCTCCATTACTCAACACAGTTTTACATATTATGTAAAACGTTGTTGAGTAATGGAGCAGTTTGAAGAGCAGGTGCTGATTTATCTATAGTTGATCTATACATGTTTGGTGTTTTGTAATACTGTCAAACGTTAAAGGTCGCTGTGAGCGTTCCAGCTCACGAGAGGGATACCATATGACGGATGGAACGGTTTGGCAAACAGGACGTTTATTTCAGGCTGAGTGTCAACACCAAAAGGGGTTCCAATGAACCCGCCTGCTCCTCTGTTCCCGAGGTGGCTGGGCGAGTGACCGTCCTCCTGCAAGAGCCCAGAACCAGGTTACCACATGCTTTCATTGGGTGACTGATCAGCTGGTTCTGATCAGCTGTCTGGTCCCCGGCCGAGCCACTCCCATCACGTCCTAACCACAGTCACCTATTATGCAAAATCAACTTGTTCATGTCTTGTATCCATACACAGTCGGATAGTGCTCTGACTGTTTCAGGAGCAAAGACTGGAGATTAGACTTTGGCCACTTTTTGATGTCACCATGTTTGTTTGTCTTGTGTAACCATTAGCCAATCACCAACCACCTTATCACCTGAATCTCCTCCGAGAGCACCATTATGTTTTTGAACCAATCATCTCTCAGAGGGGCGTGGCTAGCAGCAGCTCATTAGCATTTAAAGCTACAGACCCAGAATGGGCACTTTTGGAACAGGGCTGAAACAGAGGGGATTATGGGATGCTGCAATGAAGTGTTTGGTGTTTCAGCCAAACCCTTCAGAGACATGTCCTGTGTAAAGATGAAACCCTCTGAAACCCTTAAATAAATCACATCCTCAGCTGTGGGACTTCAACAATTGTGTTATTTAATAAAGAGTCAAATATAGACGGAAAGCAAAAATAAACTTTATTTACAATGTCTTTGTTACATAACAGCAAAGAAACATCACAGTATAGGACAACACGTTTAAATAAGTGAGCAGCTGGTGTGATATACATGTGACCCAGAGACTAGATGTTGTGAGTTTGCTCTACAGCTGAGCTGGAAACAGCGTCACTATGCTGGAAGAAACTAATGGCTTATAGAACTGATCAATCTAACATTTGATGGATGAATCTGAAAACATGCGGAGCCAGACGAATGCTGCTTGACATGTCTTCAGTCAGGTGGCTGAAGGTTTGAATACATATCACATTCATTCTCAAGCTGTGGATGTGGAGGAAGTGAAGGATCCTCCGGTGCATGCAGTCTTCTCTGTTTCTATGACGGCCTGAACGAAGAACAAATACAAGATTTTAAGATTATTTTTCAATATTCTGTTTTAAAATCAGATATTTATATAATTACGTTTCCCTTTTTTATTCATCTTTATGTTTTACTGAAATCTTTCATTTCATGACCATTTTTTGTTTTAATATTGTACATTTATATTTGAATTATTGTATCAATAATTAATATGCACAGAGTAAAAGAATACAAGCAATATAATATTACATATCTAGCACTGAATACAATGCTGAATACATTTGTATATATAAAATAACATTTGAATGAACACCTATGAAAGGTAGCACACTGTACAAACACCACGTCCTGTAGTTAACCCTTTAGGAACACGGCACCTGGGGTTGCAATGCTACTGGATTATCATTATATTCCATCTTATCTTATTGTGGAACTAGAGTAAGTATAAAGTAGCTTAAACTGGAAATACTCAAGTTCGGTACATGTACAAACATTGTACTGAAGTAAGTATTTGAATGAAAGCCCTCCTTTCCCCGCTGTAATAACGCTGCCTTTAAGAAGTCAACACTGGATTAGATTTTATTCAGTGTCACTCTTTTATTCCCTGAGAACCTTTCCTCATGTTGAATTTACACATTACATTTCATTTAGCCGACGCTTTTATCCAAAGCCACTTACCAATGATATTAAACAGCTCAGTCCCACAGGGGAAGTGTGTGTGTGTGTGTGTGTGTGTGTGTGTGTGTGTGTGTGTGTGTGTGTGTGTGTGTGTGTGACCTTGATCTGTGAAGTTTAACTTGTACTTTCTTAATCAAGTGTTGGGTTTGATATGTTTCTTCCAATGTGTTCTGATGATCTGACTGTGATGCTCTGGATAGTTTCTATATGTGTACAAGCATCTATTTGTAAACCGATGCATCGTCACAGCCATGTTATTTTACAAAATATCAGAAAATGCTTGTTTTTAGCCTCACAATTATGAAGAAGTCCTGCTTTTCTCAGTTTAACATTATAGTGACGAGACGTTTGTATGCAGAAAAGAAATCCATACAGCCAACATCAAGCACACTTTGAATGTTTGAGAGCATAACCTATCACTTAGAGCAGGGGTGCCCAACCTTTTGTGAACCGAGAGCTACTTTTAAAGTTGCCAGTCTGCCGAGATCTACCAGTCCAAGTAGAGAGGCGGAGCCATTACTGACAGCCTACTGCCAGGTAAATACACACTACTTGTATAAAACTGACCTTTAATACTCCATAAAATACTGCAGATCCTTTATCTCACCTCTTTCTAATCTACACACATACAAGTATTTAACTGAAGTTACACAACAGTGTTCTTGATACAGAGTTGGAGTTTATTCACACGTCACTACAGTGGGTAATGTTTAAGAAACATTGAACAGTGCTGCCACATAGGACACAGGGACAAAGAAAAGACTCTGAACCCTTTCTTTGCCATTATATAAAAATAGTGTTGCTACAAAAGCATAAATGAGGCTTACTAATAAGCTACTCAGGAACCTGCGGCCAACGTGCAATAAAAGAGACAACATTTATAGAATCAAACCCTTTTTTTGTTGCATTTTAGTCGAGTATACAAATAAATGCCTTTTTAAAATAGGATGCAAGCAACACTAGTTTCTTAACCTGAATTGATAATAGACTATAATCTTGTACAATAATTTTGTACAATAATTATAATGAATAAGTTCAAACAAACTAAAACGTACAGCTGATTAATAACTGTATCCAACTTGAGTTTTTATTATATCAAAAACCTGTTGAAATGCTTCTGTTATTTTTACTGTCCCCCAAAAGCGCGTCGCAGCCTCCAAGAATGCTTCTTTCACAACTTCGCCGTCTTTGAAAGACTTCATGTGTTTCTCAAGAACGTGACTGACACGTTAAGATGCTCTGGAGCAGCCTTGCTCTTGTTGTTGGGCCTGGTGAAAATGGACTGCTGTGCATTTAGCTGTCCTCTCAGGCCCCTCCCCTTTTGGAGCGTAGGGCAGAATTAGGAGGGAATTCCGTCTCGTAGCGTTTGTGCACTGTTTTGAAATGCCGCTCCTAAATGACCCTTCTTCGATAAAGCCACGCTCGCATTGCAGATGAGACAGATGGACTTTGAATTAGAATAGATACAACAATAATCATCCTCCCACTCGGAGTGAACATTATATATTTTGGGCTTTTTTGCTTCTGCCATAATTGCGGTCTTGTGTGTGTGCGGACTGTCACTCCTGTTGACACGGACAACGTCAGCGAACTAGTGCCCACTGCCCAGCAGCCACCCGACACATGGGGTCACGCCGGCCAATCACAAAGCTTTGGTGCGTTCAAGTGCATTATTCTGGCACAGGGAGATTATGTTATAGGACATTAACGATAAAACAGAATATTGTTGTTCTATTTTTAGACACATCTCGCGATCGACTGGGAATCTCCCCGCGATCGACCGGTCGATCGACTCGTTGGGCACCCCTGCTCTAAACTCTCCAGTGAACTCACAGTGTGTGAGGCTGTGTTCACAGAGACAGATGTGGCTTCCTGTAGGTTTGGTTGGTGATGGACAGGCGGGTCAGCCGGGCGCCGTAATAATCCACGATGTAGTTCGACCCATCTGCTGGACCCACGATCTGCAGGAGGGAAAACAACAGGTAATGTTTTACACACGCGCGCACAAACTAAGGAACTGTTTTTTCAGGTGACATTTCACTTCCAGAAGACACAATACATTTGAATTTTTCAGATGATACTGCATAGTGGGTTAAAGATTACATGAACTATGCCGTCACACTGAATTGTAAAATATCTGATCCACCAAACATGGCTGACCACTTCATGATGTTAAATCTGCTGTCGGCCCCCCCACACCTTCCTGTGATGGATCTGCAGCCTGCTATTATCTAAAGCTTTTGAACAGGAAGGAGTGATTCCTTCCTTCACCTCAAGCTTCCCTCTCTCCATCCGTCTGTCTCGTCCTCTCAGAGTCCATTAGGAACTTCTACAAGCTTCATTCATCCTGCCGGCCTCGGAGGATGGATGGACGTAAATAATAATCAGAAGGTTGATGCCCGTTTATTCATCAGGCCCACAGTTCTTCACTCTACACTCTTCATGGTTCTTAAAGAGGACATGGAACAAGAACCGGAGTGTGTGGATGTGTGCGAAAAAGAAGGAAGCACCTAAGCTGCACTCTGATCAGTTTGAACAAACATAGCGAAGGGTACTCCAGACTGTTCTCCATCAATTAAGATGGTCGTAAATATACTGTTTTTTTGCCCTTTCAAAAGAAAAGTTGCACTCTAATATTTAGTTGTACCGCCTTTAGCTTTAGCACGCAGTCGCCGTGGCATCATTTCGATACGCTTCTGCAATGACACAACATTTATTTCTGTCCAGAGTTGCGTTAATTTTCCGCCAAGATCTTGTATTTATGATTGGAGAGTCGCACCGCTGCGCAAAGTCTTCTCCAGCACATCCCAAGGACTCTCAATGGGGCTGAGGTCTGGACTTCCATGTGTAGAAAGGTTGTCTCCTGCTCCCTGAAGCACTCATTCACAATGTGAGCCCCCCTGCCATTGTCCCCTTGGAAGATGGCCGTGCCGTCAGGGAAGAAAGACTCCATTGATAGAAAGACCCGGTCATTCAGTATATTCAGGTAGTCAGCTGACCTCATTCTTTGGGAACGTAGCTGAACCTAGACCATAATACTGCCCCCACAGGCTTGTGCGGTAGGCACTAGGCATGATGGGTGCATCACTTCATCCGCCTCTCTCTCTCTCTCTTAATAATGCGTTGGACAGTTCTTAACCCAATTTTAGTAGTTTCAGCAATCTCCTTAGTTGTTCTATTTCGTCCCTACTGACCGCCAGAGGCATCCATCGTACACATGCGCAGATGGAGTACCTAATAACAACAAAATCACCTGTGACCCACGTGACGACGGCTACATAGGCCGGCGTCATTAGCAGATCGGCTCCTTTTCATCTTCTCGCTTCGCGAGAGTACGGCAGCTACATTCTTGTAGCCTACAGCGTTCAGGTTTGAACGTTTGATCTGAGGGATTTCTCTGCAAGCAGCTGGCCGCGTGCAGCTTCGCGACTGACAGTCGGAGCTACGGGTTGTTAACGCGTCCTCCAGGAGCTGTGGCCGGCTGTGCAGAGCCTCGACAGACAGGTTTGTGTCAACTTGTTGTTGGTGATGGTTGTGTCCTATGGCAAGCCATTTGAGTATTTATTCCATATCCTTGTTATCAGACGGCAGCTGCCTACACTAGTTGGCTCTTTGATTTCACTTGTTAGATACTTTGCTTTACTAGTTAAATAAAACATTACACTAGTCACTCTTTTTCAGCAAATCGTGGCACTTTTGTCTGACTAGTTAGCACATAAGCCTTAATAGTTACGCCAGGAGCAGCACTTGTAGCACCAAAGTCCCAACTTGTAGACCTTTTTCAGCAACTAGTGACTATGGCAAGCCATTTGAGTATTTATTCAATTTCCTTGATATCAGACGGCAGCGGCCTACACTAGTTGGCTCCTTGATTTCACTTGTTGGATATATGGTCAAACTAGTTAGGCACTCTGCTTTACTAGTTAAATAAAACATTTCACTAGTCGCTCTTTTTCAGCAACTAGTGGCACTTTTGTCCGACTAGTTACCACGTATGCCTTACGAGTGATGCCAGGAGCAGCACTAGTAAGGCCAAAGTCCCAACGTGTAAGCTTTTTGATGAACTAGTGGCCCTCTGACCGTACTAGTGACCCTAAAAGTCTTACACGTTAACTAGTGCGCTGCAAAATCTCTGACATGTTAACTAGTCACACAAAATAAGCACAGCTAGTTAACTAGTGGCAAACATGTGTCTGCACTAGTTAACTAGTCGCACCCAGAATAACTCACTAGTTAACTAGTAAAGGCAAAAAGTTCACTAGTTAACTAGTTGACGCCTCTTTTGACCTTACTAGTTAACTAGTGGGGCTCAAACTGTCTACACGTTAACTAGTGAACCCGTTGCCCTTTACTAGTTCACTAGTGAGATGCGTTTAAATTCCACTAGTGAACTAGTGAGGCTTAAAATGTTCACTAGTTAACTAGTGGATCCCAAATGTGCACTAGTCACACTAGTTGCACAGAATGCTAATGAGGAGGAGGGGAAATAATACATCGAGGTCTCCTATTGGCCCTAAGCTATAGAGCGCCACCCAGCCAACATAGTTTATTTAACAGCTTAAATACACTGTTTTAAAATATGACCATATTTACAAACATATAAAACAAAAGTATTTTTGTTATTATGATCATATGACTGTATATCAAATGAGGTAAGAACATTGAAGACTTTAGAAAGTTGCCTTAGGACTGCAGACAGGAATATAGATCCTCTTTAAAACATTATATTAAGCTGCCATTTGAAAGGAGCTGGATTAGAAGGGCATTGTGATAACAGTGACATTATTGATGGATTGAAAGAGGAAGTAACCCTCTTCGGATCACAGCTTTGAGAGATCGCCGTGACTTCCGTAAATATTAGTCTTGGCAAATATGGAGAGGTTGTTTATCTTCATACGGATCTATCGTTATCCTGATTTTAACATCTGTCCAGTGTTTCAGCTTTATTCATTTCATGAGCACCGCTGATAAAATGTCCCACGATCACTTCCTCTACTTTTGTGTCTCGAGTGCCGGTGTTCTCACAAGAGGGCGCACATTCGCACCAACACAAACACACACACAAAGCGGAACAAAGCAGAAGCAGAAACATGTATTTCTCTGGGCAAAACACACTGACTGACTTCCCACGGACAATATGTGAACAGTAGGCACTAAATACCCGACTGATGCACCTCACGTCTTCAAGACCTTGCTAAAAACATGGCAGGAGAACGCCCCCTCAGGCTCTCCCTCCAGAGCCGAACTGACCAATCAGAATCTGGGTCCCATCTGCTTCATTTGCCTATGGCTGACTAGTTAACGTGTTGGCCATATGAACGGCAACTAGTTAACTAGTGGATACATATAAACAGCTAGAATTTTTAGCCGTGAATATTGAGGTAACAAAGGGTCAACAGCTCATGGTGGTGGGCTGCTACAGGGCTCCTTCGGCTGTCAAGGACTCTTTATCGTCTTTGGCAAAACTGTTATCGCAACTTTCCTACAAGGAAATAGTGCTGCTTGGTGATTTTAATTGGGACTGGTTAACTTCTGTGTCAGAGGATTTTAAAAACCTGTGTACCTCATTGAATTTTACCCAGATTATAGACAGTCCTACTCGCCCAAATATTAAGTCCCCAAATAAATCCTCCTTAATTGATCTAATTTTAACAAATGTTCCACATAAATACTCATCTGTGGGAGTATTTGCTAATGATGTGAGTGACCACTGTGTTGTAGCCAAAATTAGGGACACTAAGGTCCAAAAGGTTAAACCACGTATCATCACAAAGAGAGACAAAAAACACTTTGTGGAGCAGGGTTTTTTACATGATCGGTTTGATTTTGATTGGGGTAAAATCGATCTGTGTGCTGATGTAGACTGCATGGTCTTATTTTTATCTTGGTTTTATGAAAATTATAGATAGACATGCACCTCTGCGTAAATTTAGAGTGAAGGGACGAAACAATCCCTGGTTTTCTGCTGAGCTGTCCAGTCTCCTTCATGAGAGAAATAATGCTTGGGCTAAGGCTAGGAAATCAGGCTCAGAGGTAGAATGGCTACGTTTTAGGCAGCTAAGAAATAGCTTCACATCTCAAATAAAAAGTGCTAAATCAAAGTACTATTTGTCAGTTACCACAGAAAAGCTGAATAAGCCTAGGAAATTTTGGAAAGCCATAAAATCGATTTCCACTGGTGATATCCCAAATGAGCTACCTCTGTGCCTTACCACAGCATCTGGCATTATATCGGACAGGGCTACTATGCTAAATTGCTTTAATGAGCATTTTGTGTCTTGTGGCTCTCTGTTTGGCTGTGTGGCTCCTGTGAACGCTCCAATCCTTGACTCTGAACAATGTGGTCTGGAAAACCCTTTCAGTTTTACTCCTTTAACTATTGGTATTGTTCATGAAGCATTATCCAAGTTAGATCCTAGGAAACCGGCTGGCCCGGACAACGTAGAACCTTTCTTTTTAAAGATAGCTGCAGATTGTATTGCTCCACCTCTTACTTCTCTTTTTAACCTCTCCCTCAGCACGAACACAATTCCAAAAGTATGGAAGTCTGCTTATGTCTTGCCTTTACTGAAAGGAGGGGAGGCAACTATTTTAAATAACTATAGGCCAATCTCTAAATTGTCAGTTCTGGCTAAGGTGCTCGAACGACTAGTGAGTGAACAGGTAAAGGAGTTTTTATGTATAAATGATATCCTGTCTAAACATCAGTCAGGATTCAGAAAGCAACACAGCACCATCACTGCGACAATGAAAGTGGTAAATTACATTACTACTATTTTAGATAATAAGCAGAGTTGTGCAGCTCTGTTTATTGACCTTTCCAAAGCGTTTGACACCGTTGATCATCGCATTTTAAAGCAGAGGCTACTCAGTATTGGCACATCCAGCAATGCAGTGGGGTGGTTTGTGAACTACCTCTCTGAAAGGTCCCAATGTGTTCATTTTGATGGACTGTCTTCTGAATGGTTAAACATTTCTAATGGTGTACCACAAGGTTCTGTTTTAGGACCACTTTTATTCTCCATATATATTAACAGTTTAGGTGATGAAGTGGATGAAGCTACTTTACATTTTTATGCGGATGATACTGTGATGTATTGTGCAGGTCCCTCCATTAAAGAGGCTGTTGTTAAATTACAGGCTGTTTTTAACACTATTCAGACTCAGCTCTCTGAACTAAAGCTTCTTTTAAATGTGGATAAAACCAAGGTAATGCTCTTTTCAAAAGCTAAAAAGACTCCAGAGCCTGTTTTAGATATTGTAACTACCCAAGGAACAAAACTTGAAGTTGTTCCCTGTTACAAATACCTTGGTATCTGGCTTGATGATTGTCTCACTTTTAAACTTCATGTCAATAACCTGCTTAAAAGACTGAGGGTTAGACTAGGTTTCTTTTTCAGAAACAAGTCCTGTTTCTCGCTTGAGGCCAGGAAAAGGCTAGTCTCTGTGACCTTTTTACCTGTGCTGGACTATGGGGATCTGGTCTATATGAATGCACCTGCCAATTACCTGAGCAAATTGGATGCTGCGTATCACAGTGCTCTGAGATTTGTCACAAATTGTAAAGCGCTTACACATCACTGTACACTGTATACCAAGGCAGGTTTACCATCACTCTCTGTACGGAGGCTCAGTCACTGGTACACGTTTATCTATAAAGCTTTGTTGGGTAAACTCCCGTATTATATCTGCTCTCTGATCACACAGAGAGTTGCAAGCAGCTATTGTCTGAGGTCACATGATGTAGTCTTGTTAGATGTGCCAAGAGCAAGGACTGTCTCAGGTAAGACAGCTTTTATGTGCGCAGCTCCACTTGCTTGGAACAATCTTCAGCAAGAATTGAAACTGAGCAATCTCATTCCTCTGCATGTTTTTAAAGCTAGGCTAAATGAAATGCTTGCTGATACAATGGGCACTTGTAAATGTCTAACTATGTATCCTGTAAATATAATGTATGATGTCCTTTATTGTTTTATGTTTCATGTGGAATCTATATGCTGCAGGTCTCCCTTGAAAAAGAGATCTATGATCTCAATGGGACCAATCTGAATAAATAAAGGTTTGAAATGAAATGAAATATTGCAGCTTACACGTTAACTAGTGAAGGCACAATGTTCACTAGTTAACTAGTTGAAGCCTGTTTTGGTCTTCTAAGCTAAGTGAGTGAGTGAGGCTCAAAATGTGCACTAGTTAACTAGTGAGGTCCAAATTGTCCACTAGATGCACTAGTACAGGGGTCTGCAACCTTTTTGACCAAAAGAGCCATTTCGCTCCTTTTTTCCAAAAAATGTTTTGTCTGGAGCCGCAAAACATATTTCATAGTTTTGTATTGTTATATCAGACAAAAACTACAGTTTTTTTGCATTTATTAGGCTATTTATTACATGATATAAAACTGTTAACCTCTAATAAGAAACAAAGAACTTTTATAAGGAGAATTACAAATAATACACAGGCCTACTTTAAAATAAATTAAACACAGCACTTGGGGAGTCCTCTGCACATTTGAAGGGGAAACAAATATTATTAAATGGGCCCACTTTGAAATAAATAAAACAAATATATCTGGACCCTAAAAAGAGTTAAAGGTAAGAATGGAGAAACCAGCTCGAGTGCGCTAGAATTTGAAAGTACACAACCGGAAAAAATATGCCTCTTCCTTCAGACTTTCTTACAGAGTCCCTCCTCCAACACACACGAACGCACACATGACCAATGAGGGCACGATATAAGTTTGTGCCCAGATGGAAGGCTGACAGGCAGGTAGGCCATCCAGTTATTTTAGCCGGGCCGGCTCAGATGATTGGTTGTGCTTTTTACAGCGCTACGGCTTCCAGAGATTACTTTTTGTATGTATTTATTGTCAAAGCACTTAATATATACATTGCTATCGGGACGTTAAGAGCATTCCATGGAATATAACAAAAAGTGTTTTCTGAAATAAATTACATACCCCATTGAATTATGACTGTCAGCTGTCTTCCTCTCCCTCGTAAAGGCTGCACCACCGTTGACAACTTCTCTCTACATATCAGACATCCCGGTAAACCAGCATCGTTTGCTGTGAAAGCATACAACTCTGTCCACACAGAATTAAACCCTGTGTTCCTCCGGTACTTTTCTTTGATTTATCCATAGTTCGCTCATCGAGCCGGGGGTCAGGTTATTCGCCTCCAAGAAAAGGCGCTCGCGCGGGACCGGAGCAGGATGTGACGCATATTTTAGTTGACCTAATTAAAACCGTTTTGTTTTTTATTTATGTGTCACAGTATCACCTCAAAATACAACATACGAAACATTTTCAACCATCCAACAAAATATAAATAGTGCCCCCCCCCCCCCCCCCCTCCAAGCAATACACAATAGAACTCTACAAAAGACCAATACACTACAAAAACTCATTTTATTGTCATCTCATTATTGTATGAACATGTTTTAATTGGCGAGTGGATGTCACATTCTCTAGGGGGGTCCGGGGGTATGCCCCCCGGAAAGATGTTTTTTAAACATTTTAAAGTAAAATGCTTCAATCTGGTGCACTTTGAGCAGAATTACTAGATCTAGGGGGTACAACTCTAAAACACCCATATGAAAAAGATGGGTTTACATTTTAATAACCAAATAAGTATGTGAACATAACCAATAACCCATAGCCAATAACAAATAAATGTAACGTATTTTATTTTATGTTGCTCATTCATATAACATTTTTATATTTATTCATGCATATTTTTTAATATCTCCAGTTTTAAATGATATATGGAATGATTTAAAACCTGTTGTTATTTATCCTAATAATTATAAAGGTGTGCCTTGGAAATATTTGTTTACATACATTGTGACCAAACCGTTTGAGACCCACTGTGATAACTTAGACTAAAGTGAACTATCTAAACACTAAAAACAGTCCTTTACCTCACTGAGCTGTAGTTATCAGCCTCAATCGAACAACAATCCGCGGTACCGATGCATGAGCGCCCTCTCTCTCTCTCTCTCTCTCTCTTACTCGCTCGGAGGCTCGCTCGCACTTTGGCTGTGAGCTGCGGGCGCCTGATAAGTCAACATCCCCCACTTTCATCACTTACACTAAGCACAAAAAACGGGAGAGACGAGAAACTGCGATACCGTTGGCAGAAGGAAGAATGGAGAGAAATATGTGGAAATAATACCATAAATAAAATGTTACCTCATGTATAATATATGAATAATTAATTTGCAAAAATTGATTAAAGCCAATCTTAAAATGATTAAACAAACGCCTGTTTGCGACTCCTCAGTGCACACAAAAACATAACTTGGAGAAATAAATAAATACGGATATGTTATTTAAAACCACCTCGAATATGTTGTGTTAATGTTATGAAATGTTTTCTCATAAATGATGCGGGAAGCAGGAGGACAGAATTACGTCTAAACTGACACCGTTTTGCATTTCTATAGGTTGTAGATACGAGCATGGTTCTATATACTATCATGTTTAATCATGTCTTATGCTTGCAGAGACTTGATAAGTCGCTCGTAAAACACAGGAGGTATGGAAGCTAAGAACACCATGTGTGGTCAATTGTACAGCTAATATAACAACACATTAGTTGTATTTCCTTTAACTGGTGGATTATGGATATATAGTTGCTGATCGACAGCTGGGACACAAACCACCAAATACAAACAAATTATTCAGATCCAGTCGTCATGACTCCACTCCGGAGGGATTCCCCGTTCATTTCTTAGTTTCTTATCAGGGGGGGGTCTCCTGTCCCCGCTACAAACACACTGCTTGAGGAAGGCTATATGTGTATTATTTTGTCATTAACCTTTTTCGGACCACTTATTTATTTATTCTGGTGACGATCCGACCTCCATGCTGCTACTCTGGTTCAAACGGCATCCACCAAACAATAGGATTTATCTCGACCTCCCCAAAAGAACCAACATCTGACACGGTGTGAGATGTCTTTTTTAGCTGTTCTGTCCTCATTTCCTGCTCTTCTTCATGCAGTCAGTCAGAATGAATGAATGAATGAATGAATGGGCGTTTCTTTGACTATTTATAGGCACATCTGGGCGTTACGTGAAGCCCGCAAAAGCGGCACCGCATTTCGAGTCGATTGTGATTTATAAAGGGAAACAGGCGTAGGAAGTGCCGTACGCACTTTCCTCGCCGGTACGCAATGTTTTGTGAATCGGAAAATGTCGGAACATTTCTGTACCTATTTTTTGGATTTCTACTACGTAAGCCACCTGGCCCCAGGTCCTGATCTAAAACCACTATACCTAGACTCATCAAATCTGGACTGGATTATCCCAGAGGGTCTAAAGATTCTTTATAACACAGTTTGAGATTTGTGAAACCTTAATTCTATTTGTGAAAATACAAAAAAGGGAGATTTCAGTGCTTTTTTCGCATTGTCTTGTCTTTCCCTGTGCACCATGTTTGTTCGTCGTCGTCGTTTCTCATCTATATGATACCTGTTAGTCTCTTTGCTCTTGTCCATGCTGCCTGTCACGCTCCAGGTTTGTTCCTGAGGTTTTTTGTCCTGATCCTTCCTCGTACTCCCCCGGTTTTGGTTTGTTAAGTTGTTCCTTGTTTTCTTTTGTCATTCAGCTTTGGGAAATAAAGCTCGCTTTTTGCTACCTGTTCTTTTAGTCCTTTTACTGGGTCCTATTTTTCCCCAACCCTGACAACTGAGTCTGCTTCAAATTAACTCAGTATCCTCACAGGATCATTTTGTTCAAGTTAAAGCAAAACTTACTAAAGCATTCTAACTGTTTATGCTTTAACAGCAATTAATAAATGATCCAGTCATAAATAATTTGCACCGCGTTGCTATGAGACCCCACAGCGTGTTCTCAGGGTTCTGCTCTTGCTGCTTTGCTTTTGACTAAATGTTGTTGTTGTTCTGCTTTATGATTGTAATGCATGACTGTGCCAACATGTGTCTCCTCCTCCCTGCTCCTGCTTTTCAGGAGACCAGGCCTCGCAATGATGTTCTTTCTGCCAGTGCATCAGCGGTAAGAGTCACAAACGGCAGGGTCTGTCACCCAGCAGGAGCTAGGCTAACATGCTACCAGGCACAGAGCCGTAGAACACCACATACTCCAAAAGACAGACTATGTAGCTCACATCAGGGCGCAGAGCTGCTGCAGCCTCACCTGACCCAGCAGCTCTTTGGCTAAAGCTATTGAATGTTGTGTCGGAAGCATCCTGAGGCCACAGTGGCTTCAGAACATGTATATAGTCTATCTTAAAAAACATCTTGAATTTATTCGTAGAAAGTTAGTTTGTTATTTAACAGGTATGGAGACTTTTTTTAGTTTCATACATTTTCAAAAATACATTGTTAGAATTTCTAAAAAGTACTCAAACCACTAAAATAATATAAATGAAGCAAAGGGCTCCTGAAATCCTTTCACATGTACTCACCAGTGTAACGCTGCCTTGCTGGGGTCCCAGTATATTTAAACTGCATGGGATGACGGCTACTAATGAGCACTGCACATGATATATATTTGGAATGCTTTATTGATTGAAGTGGGGGCTGCATTTTGAATTCTTAAACAAGTTAGGCTTGTCAGACTGTGGCATGACCTTTGCAACACACATATAATAAAGACATGAGCATGTTTAGCAAGTTTTGATATTGATGCTGAAAAACTATGATTACTAATGTACATATAGCTTTACACTGGTATGACCTGGAACTGTGACAGGCTCTGAAAGACTCCAATCCACTTCCGTAGTTGCACTTATAAAGGGAAACAATAGCCTAACTGTCACAAAAACCAAACATTTTTAGATTTTTAGGGTTTTAGATTAGGACCTGGTCTAATGTGGTCAAGATGCGAAAAAAGCACTGAAATCTCCCTTTTTTGTATTTTCACAAATAGAATCAAGGTTTCACAAATCTAAAACTGTGTTATAAAGAATGTTTAGACTCTCTGGGATCATCTAGTCCAAATAAATCGACTATGCAGTGATTTAAGAGGTACACACACGGAGGATTGTTCTCTTAGCGCTATAAATTAAATGCCCCTTAACTTTCCCCTTAACTGCCGAATCGGAAGCTCTGAATCGGAAGCCAACTTCAGCGTCGTCAGGAACGCTGTGATCCGAAGAGGGTTACTTCCTCTTGCTATCCATCAATAATGTCCCTCTGTTTTCACAATGCTATTCTAATCCAAGCTCCTTTCAAATTGCAGCTTAACAACATGTTTTAAAGAGGATCTATATTCCTGTCTGCAGTTCTAAGGCAACTTTCTAATTTTAACAAAGTCTTCAATGTTCTTACCTAATTGGATATACAGTCATATGATCATAATTACAAAAATACTTTTGTTTTATATTTTTGTAAATATGGTCATATGACTGTATTTTAAAACACAGTGTATTTAAGCTCTTAAATAAACTATTTGGGCTGGGTGGCGCTCTATCAAGGTCTCCCATCTATAGCCAATGGGAGACCTTGATGCGTTCTTTCCTCTCCTCCTCATTAGCATTCTGTGCAACTAGTGCGACTAGTGCACATTTGGGACCCACTAGTACTACTAGTGAACATTTTAAGCCTCACTAGTTCACTAGTTGAATTTAAATGTATCTCACTAGTTAACTAGTAAAAAGCAAAGGGTTCACTAGTTAACGTGTAGACATTTTTAGTCCCACTAGTTAACTAGTGAGGTCAAAAGAGGTGTCAACTAGTGAACCTTTTGCCTTACTAGCCCTCTGGAGTGGAGTGCACCAGATGGGCGTAAAAAAGTAGGGCTTAACTCTAACGTCGGGCTTAGCTACGTCCGACGTAGTGATTCGAATTTACACCGAGTGCACCAAGCCTGACTAGTCTCGGGCGGAGCTGCGCCTGGTCTTAAGATGCACGTGAATACACGCGAAACAGTAATTGTTGCCAAGCAACGCCATTTTACCATTTTACAGACTCAGAGGACCGCAGAGAAGACGGAATTCCCACACCCACAGCGTCAGCGATGACTCAAGGGGAATCCCAAATGGCCACACCCCGAAAGAGAAAGAGGGCTTTGTCAGAGCTTCAGCGGGAACTGACGGAGAAAGAAATCGGTGCTAAAGGGCCAATGAAACTTGTCTTATAGCCCGACATGCAGTTGTGCGTTGAACATTAATCATGTCTCCCACAGTATTCTGAAAGGCCCCGTTCGCGTAGAATCTGAGCGCAATCAGCAGCTGCAAGGTTGGGGAGAGCGCAGCGTTTCGGTCTGATCCGTGCTGGAGTTGAGGGAGATCTCCTCGATTAAATCAAAAAGGGCTCGTCTGCCGAAACGAAACCTCTCTATCAGTTCACTGAATAGATGTCCAGTGGGTTTGTTCCATCACTGACGACTCTTTCTCTTCTTAATGCCCTTTCATTGTTAAACATGTAAACAAGACGCCCTGCCATCGTTAATATCCTTCTTGCCTGTTTTACGTTACTATGGATACTAGTCTGTCTTTCTGATTTACGCCTGCTCCATACTAGGCGTAAAAGTTACACCCGGGCGCAACGCATACTTAAGTCTAAGTGGTGCACGAGTCATAACTTTAGTTTGGTCTTAACCTTCGGTTCTACGTCGGACGTAGAGTTACGCCCAGCTTATGCACTCCACTCCTGGAGTTGGTGGACGCGCCGGCGCGTCCAGGTGCGCATAATTTTACGTAATTAATCATATATTTTCGATTATAGGGAGTAGAAATATGATTCAGATATCCGCGGAATCGCTGGAAGAGTAGCTTTCCAGTGGTATCTCCTGTGAGACTGTAACTAGGGCACAGCAGCCAATATGGCCGCTCAAAGCAGCTTGACTTTACACTGTGTGGGATTGGTGGATTTGTGTGTCCGTCAAGGAAATCTCGGCCGGCAGCCATCATGGTCTGAAATGACCAATGGACATCGAGAAATCACTAAGGACCTACCCACCAAGTAAAAAAAACATAAACCACGTCTCTCCCATCAGCTTACGTCTGTGTGGAGAGAGAGAGAGAGACAGAGAAAATGGCTAAAAAAAACGTTACAGTTGCCGACTTCGCTAGAGATTTATTTCGCTAGCAGCAGTGAAGATAGAGCCTCAGAACCTGAAGTCTTCGACTCTTCTGAAGAAGAAGAACTCAAAGACAACAACAACAAGGATCCATTTGGACATGGGTAAGTGTAAATATTACAGTAATAGTGTACTGGCAATGTGTAGGGAATACCGCGAAAATGAACAATAGGTTTATTGATATATTTTTTTTTTATCGAGAGTCATGAACTTTTTCTTGGGACAAAATAGACTCCATTAGCAAACGTTTACTCTGTGTTAATGTTATTTTGGTGTGTAACAGTGAGATTACATGTGTAGATGATTAAATTAATCCTTTATTCGTCCCACAACGGAGACATTTACAGTGACATGTTTTTGCCATCGATTATGTTATCATACTGTTCTGTACAGACTTTGTCATAGATTTATTTATGTGTGCCTGTTATTATTTTACCGTCCTGTACAGATGAGACTTTGTAATATGTATATATTTGTGTGTGTGTGTGTGTGTGTGTGTGAGAGCGAGAGAGAGAGGGGTTTTGATTTGAGTAGCTGCATCAGAAATGAGCTCCTGAACAAAAAAATCGAAATTGGACCTAAAAAGTGAGATATTTTATAGGAAAATCTGCAATTATTCTTCAGAATTAACTCCAAAGAAGAGTTAACGACATTGATCGACAGAAAACAGAGGAAGAAACGCAATTTTTGGATGTATTTTTGAGTTGAAACTACTAACTAGCTTTCAACTACCAACTGTGGCTGAAGGGCCTTCACCAGAGCCATCACCACCAAGGACCAGCAGACCAGCATCACTACAGCTGCCTCCACCTCCATCTGCGGCTGCCACCAGGTCAAGATACACCTCAGCACAAAGGCTCCACCACAGCCATCACCTTCAACCCAGCCAGCAAGGAGGTCTCGTGGAGGTCTCGTATAGCACTTGTACACCCCACCTACACAGCAGCCCATGCACCATCACCCCCACCTACACAGCAGCCCATGCACCATCACCCCCACCTACACAGCAGCCCATGCACCATCACCCCCACCTACACAGCAGCCCATGCACCATCACCCCCACCTACACAGCAGCCCATGCACCATCACCCCCACCTACACAGCAGCCCATGCACCATCACCCCCACCTACACAGCAGCCAGACCCACTGTCTTGGAAGACAGACAAAGACCTTGACACTGTCTTGACATTTATAATGAATAGTTGGTTGAAAGTTCTGATGTTCAATATTGTAAATAGTTAGATTTTTCAGTTTCTTATATTTATATAAATAGTTGGTTGAAAAAAACATATTTATAATAAATTGTTGGTTGAAAAAAAAGGTTGAATGCTCAATTAGTATTTGTACACATCACATGAACCTTGGTATGTAATATGAAGTCATTATTCAGTCCTGATGTATCTCAGTCCCTGCTGTGGTGAGAGTAGAGTGATAAACACCTGTTTTACTCAAAATTCGAATTACATTTTTTTCATTTTAGACATGAATTACACATTTATACACAGTGTAATTCAAATATTTTACTGCTTTTGTTATCCTAAGACTTTGGTAACCAAATCTAAAACACCAAAACAATTCGATCACATGAGTACATTTGTGTTTTCACAAGAGTTTTGAAGATTTTCCGAAAATCGAATGTCAAATTTTAAGCTTTTGAGCTACTTATCTCATCACACAGTGCACTTTATCCTGAGCACACACACTCACACTCACAGTGCGAGTCTTTCTGTGTTAGAGTTGTACTCGCTACAGGGTGCACTTTGAGGGTGTGTGACTCTGCAGACCGGTTACATGCAGAGAAAGCTACATAACACACAAGGGGACGGGTAAGAACCGGAAAAGCATGACATGGGACCTCTAATACTTTTTAAAAATACTCACATGCTTTCTAGGGTGCTTTCAACAACCATCATGGTCTTCATAAGCAGGAAGAGTGTCTTTCTTCATAACATGAAGAATGTAAGATCGGTCAAATAATCTAATCACTTATTATCTTGACAACAAAATGACTTTTCCCCTGGTATTGATATACCAAGTGGTTACATTTAACAATATTAACTCCTGCAGATGTGTGCTTAAACTCCTCAATGAGTATATGAAAAGTATTGTTTGGGAAGAGCCGAGAGTTGGTGCATGTGATGACCTGAGCAATGTGTGTTTGTTTACAGGCTGGGGGGGGTGGGACTCACCTGCATGGCGATCATGATGAAGTCAATCAGAGTGCCGATTCCACAGAAACCAACAGTGCAGAACTTCAACAGTCCTGAGAGACAGGATTCATACACTTTTAGTATATATATATATATATATATATTAGGGCTGTCAGTCGATTCAAATAGTTAATCGCGATTAATCGCACATTTTTGATCTGTTCTAAATGTACCTTAGAGGAATATTTAATACTCTTATTTAATACTCTTATCAACATATGAGTGGACACATATGCGTTATGCTAATGTTTATTATCATTTGAACAATGACAAATATTCTCATGAATATTAAACACAACAACCTCTGAATATTACAAATATTCGCCTCAATTCAACCTGGAACCTCTCATTCAATACAAATGGTGTGTGTGTGTGTGTGTGTGTGTGTGTGTGTGTGTGTGTGTGTGTGTGTGTGTGTGTGTGTGTGTGTGTGTGTGTGTGTGTGTGTGTGTGATGGATCGTTGGAGCTATGTGCAACTCAAGGCATATGCTCGAACGGGAGCTGCCTGGACGCTGCAATCATGTTGCTGCAATCATGAGTGTGCTGACTTCTCCTACAATGTCCCGCTGTCTGCTTCCTGCATCAAGTCAAGTGCTCGGCGCAGTTGTGTGGATAGGGCGCTCCTCTGTTTTCATTTAAACAGCTCCTTATATCCGTTAGCGCAGCTAGCTAGCACCCGATGCTAACGACAACAATGCACGTAAGGTCTCTCTCTCGCTCGGGCCACACATACACCCTCCTTTTGCGTTAACGCGTTATTAACGCGTTAACTTGACAGCCCTAATATATATATATATATATACGTGTATATGTGTCAGCCCTACATGTGATTCTCTTAAGAAAAGACAATGCATTATTTTAAGGAAGTTCTTGTGCCAGAGCCACACAAGATTATGACATCTTTTATTAATGTACTGATCCTCTTCCTGCTCCTCAGAAGATGAAGCTTCTCAGATATTGTGATCGCTATGATTTAAACTCTAGCCGCACTCTGAGGAGAACTCTTCTGTTTCAATCGTGTTGGTACTGAGCTCTGCAGTATGTATTTTGTGCGATCAGAACACTTAACTGTTACATCTTTTGTCTGACCTGTGGAGCTCTTGAACAAAACCCGCCTGTGAAATTAATATATAGATCTGACTTGGCTCGGCACGCCTCAGTTTGGCTCTGTCCGGGCTGACTGGTGCCAGACCAGGCCAGGTGCAGCTGGCTGTCATCCATCCATCCATCCATCCATCCATCCATCCATCCATCCATCCATCACATCCATCACATCCATCCACACACACACACACACACACACACACACACACACACACACACACACACACACACACACACACACACACACACACACACACACACACACACACACACACACACACACACACACACACACACACACACACACACACACACACACACACACACACACACACACACACACACACACACACACACACACACACACACACACACACACACACACACACACACACACACACACACACACACACACACACACACACACACACACACACACACACACACACACACACACACACTAAAGGGCAACACCGCAAAGTGTCCGCAGTACTGCAGGAAGTTCAGAAGCTGAGCGCGATCAGCTGCAGGTCCTCTAACCACCACTAGGCGGCTCCTGGAAAACAGTGGACCATTTCTCTTCTAAATTGACTTTAAGTGGAAAGTGTGAACGTTACTATGTTCTTTAGATAAAGAGTAGTACAAAGTAAATCCATAAAATCAAGCTTCCTCTCCTCCCTCCTGTGGTATCGTCTGTCCAGTCACAAAAGGTTGTTTCTTTCAGGGTGTGTGTGTGTGTGTGTGTGTTTTCAGTTACTCAGATTACTGCCTTCATCGCAATTCATATATTTCTACATTTCAATTTGAATAAGATTCTTGATCTTTGCAGTACTACAACTGTTGAGGTTTCTTTCTAAGACTGGACTATACAGTCATACAATCACATTTAGCTTTTATATTGATCCATATATTGATAATTATCTCAATACTTATAAAATAGGTAATATCAGAAAATAAATGAATATCAGGATGTTCCAAAACATTGCAAATCATTTATTTGTATCATCGTTATTATTTTGTTATTATTAATATGATATTATAAGATTCTATCATGTACATTAGTGACATGCTTTTATCACCTAGTCATTTATATGACTTTGTTTTCTGTCATTCACCAAAATACAGTTTCTAGAGGCCGATTCTTGATCTGGAAAAACAAGGAGATGAATTTGTTTGTGTCTGCCACAGCTATGAGAAACAACAACATCAAATGAAACACCATGTTAGTGTGTGTGTGTGTGTGTGTGTGTGTGTGTGTGTGTACCTAGAGCAGGGTATCCCAGGTAGAAGCGGTCTGCTCCCAGCCAGCCCAGGAACAGAGACAGAGCCACGGCTACTTTGTAGGAGTAACCACTCCTGAGAGGGAATGCATTCACATGTGAACAGTGATCAATAAGAATCATTATAAGCATCATTTAGCATGTTGTTATTGCATTTGTCAAAACACCATTATAATGTTCCACATAACAGTAACACACATATCTGAAGTAATCCTGCAGCAGTTTATCCTCTCAAAGGGAACTAGTGGTGTGTGTGTGTGTGTGTGTGTGTGTGTGTGTGTGTGTAACTCACACATTTCTGCAGGGGATGGTTTTGTTGAAGCCCACCTCCTCCCCGCTAAACCTGAACTCTGTCCCGTTAGAGAGCCGACAGCTGATGTTTGGAGCTGGGAGGCACTCAACTGCGCACGCACACACACACACACACACACACACACACACACACACACACACACACACACACACACACACACACACACACACACACACACACACACACACACACACACACACACACACACACACACACACACACACACACACACACACACACACACACACACACACACACACACACACACACACACACACACACACACACACACACACACACACACACACACACACACACACACACACACACACACACACACACACACACACACACACACACACTAAACTTAATCATTGTTATATGCAGAAAAATTACAAAGGCAATTGAACACAAAGTGAAAATCTTCTGGCTTTAACCGAAACAAACTACAGTAAAGATAATAAACAATGGAGGTCAAAGGTTAAGTGATGATATAGACAGGGGCCCTTTCTCATTTCATCAAATCCCCCTCCTCAACTCCTCGGTCCTCCGGTAGTGACCCGGAAATGAATTTCAGCGCGCCATGTTGAAGGATATCTCATTTCTCTAAATACACTTCGAGGACCGAGCATCGAGCGTCGAGGAGGCTCTCTGAAGGAGCTCTAACCGAGGAGAGAGGAGGCTCTCTGGAGGAGCTCTAACCGAGGAGAGAGGAGAGAGGAGGCTCTCTGGAGGAGCTCTAACCGAGGAGAGAGGAGGCTCTCTGGAGGAGCTCTAACCGAGGAGAGAGGAGGCTCTCTGGAGGAGCTCTAACCGAGGAGAGAGGAGGCTCTCTGGAGGAGCTCTAACCGAGGAGAGAGGAAAGAGGAGGCTCTCTGGAGGAGCTCTAACCGAGGAGAGAGGAGAGAGGAGGCTCTCTGGAGGAGCTCTAACCGAGGAGAGAGGAGAGAGGAGGCTCTCTGGAGGAGCTCTAACCGAGTAGAGAGGAGAGAGGAGAGAGGAGGCTCTCTGGAGGAGCTCTAACCGAGGAGAGAGGAGAGAGGAGGCTCTCTGGAGGAGCTCTAACCGAGGAGAGAGGAGGCTCTCTGGAGGAGCTCTAACCGAGGAGAGAGGAGAGAGGAGGCTCTCTGGAGGAGCTCTAACCGAGTAGAGAGGAGAGAGGAGCGAGGAGGCTCTCTGGAGGAGCTCTAACCGAGGAGAGAGGAGAGAGGAGGCTCTCTGGAGGAGCTCTAACCGAGGAGAGAGGAGAGAGGAGGCTCTCTGGAGGACCTATAACCGAGGATACACTGATGGGTCCTCCACGGCTCCTTGGTGGATGCATTTCCGGGAACAGAGATGTTTCAAAGAGGCGTGACGCACGGCCGGACTTATCTCAGCCAATCACAGCTCTGCATGCATCCCCTGGATATTATCTTATTAACTGCTCTCATCGTGACGGATGTTTTCAGAGAGAACAGCTGTGAGGTCGTGCAGAAAGCAGAGCAGAGTGTAAAATATATATCACTCAGTAGAACAGACCTACTCTCTTTATTTGCTGTAGTTTAGTAGATATCTACAAAGAGTCCAGATTTTTCTAAAACCATTTAGTGCTTCACAATAAAATACACAACGGCTGTAGCCTGTTTTAGGAACTGTGCGTGTGTGTGTAGGTGTGTGTTGTACAGTGTGTAGGTGTGTGTGGTACAGTGTGTAGGTGTGTGTGTGTGTGTTGTACAGTGTGTAGGTGTGTGTGGTACAGTGTGTAGGTGTGTGTGGTACAGTGTGTAGGTGTGTGTGTGTGTGTTGTACAGTGTGTAGGTGTGTGTTGTACAGTGTGTAGGTGTGTGTGGTACAGTGTGTAGGTGTGTGTGTGTGTGTTGTACAGTGTGTAGGTGTGTGTTGTACAGTGTGTAGGTGTGTGTGGTACAGTGTGTAGGTGTGTGTGGTACAGTGTGTAGGTGTGTGTGTGTGTGTTGTACAGTGTGTAGGTGTGTGTGGTACAGTGTGTAGGTGTGTGTGTGTGTGTTGTACAGTGTGTAGGTGTGTGTGTTGTACAGTGCGTAGATGCAGCGGACAGACGGGTCTCAGTTGGTTTGGTGTCCTCTGCTTACTTGGGGGGGGGGGGGGGGGGTATATCCAGTCTCTGATAGTGTTACGTTATTATGAGAGTGCTCTGTTTGATTCTGAAATTGTATATATTTATATAAATATATAGCCTATATGTGTGTGTGTGTGTGTGTGTGTGTGTGTGTGTGTGTGTGTGTCCACATCTGTAGCCTGTTATTGTCTCATGACACCGCACTGTGAATGAATCAAAGTAAGTATAGAAGTCATCATGAACACATGTGTCCGTCAGACAGAGGCTGCTGAGCCTCCTGTCATCATTAATGGACGTCTCTTTAAGATGACCGCTCAGAGGAGAGGAGTTCTCATTTCTCTCACCGCCTGCTGCTTCCTCTCCTCTCTCCTCGGCTCCTCCGCTCGCATCTCCTGTGGGCGGGACTAAGTATCGAGGATAGGAGTCGAGGAGGGGAGTTAGAGAAATGAGAAAGGGCCCGGGTCAACACATCTGAGACGATGACGTGGAACAGCTCCTATTCACACCTTTCCCTAATTGCCCTGCAGGACTGAAAGACGAACATCACGTGCTTGTGAGACCGTGTGAACACAACATGGGGAAGAAGACATCATGTGACCTCTCACCCCAGGCCGTCACGTCCCTGCAGTTCTCCGGCTCCTGGGTGGATTCATCTATCTTGGGATCTTTGCAGAGATACATGAGGAGAGTGAAGGACTCCAACCAGCCGACACAGCACATCCTCAGTGTTTCCTCTTTGAGTTATCACTAGTCTGCATTCTACTTCCTTTCACTCATTGTTATACTCTTTCAGATGTTACATCAGAATCATTCTGTTCTTCTGCTGATGCTCTTTAATAGTATCCTGAATGGTCTGTTTTCATTTGAGCAGTGTTAGACATGATGTCTTTTTCTTTCTTTCTTTTCAAATGTATTATCACATTTATAATCCCCTACCTAACATACATGTATATACAGATATTCGGTCTACTCCCTTTCCCTTTTGTGCAGCTGTGATTGGATGCTGTGGCTAACTCAGAAACAGCTCTACACTAAATGCTATCTCTCTATACTGAAACGTGTTTCTAATACTTTGCTGTGTGCATATGAACACAGCTTGGTATAACACTAGAACTCAACAGCAGAGCAGACTACATTGTTCTGAAGTTGGAACATGTGTGCCTCATCCCAGTCCCTGTAACATTTGAAAGTGATGTCAGAAAAAACATTTATGTTCGTCAGAAACGGTATAATGACTCCAAACATGATAGAACGGTGTCCAGCA
Organism: Pseudochaenichthys georgianus; assembly: GCF_902827115.2. NCBI lineage: Eukaryota > Metazoa > Chordata > Actinopteri > Perciformes > Channichthyidae > Pseudochaenichthys > Pseudochaenichthys georgianus. The sequence continues at coordinate 45,466,945 of NC_047506.1, read as the reverse complement.
GAGCTGCATCGGACGCTCTGTTCCGATGCAGCTCTGAGGAACTAGGGGGTGTTGGCGGGGATGAGGGGCAGGCAGCAGCGCACACATTCTGAATCACTTTGTGATGTCCTTTTTTTCTGTAGAGGAAATCAAGAAACCGTAACTCAGTTTATTTGTTGTTTGAGGTGCAATATATGACTCGGCAGCTTTTACATTTCAAACCATATCAAAGTGTGTTTTTCTAGAACAAACCCTGATTAGCTTCAGATCAACTAGCAACTGAGTTAGGGTTGCAGCATTGATATTAGTAATAACATGTATTGTTAGCAGTGATCAGGTGGGTACTGAGTGTGAACAAGCAGCTATACATGCACATATTGTGAGTATGTTACTGTGTGATATGAATACGGCTGTCACAAGGACGGATACAGGAAAGCACTCCTGCCTACTGCCATAACTCTGTACAACACATCCCCTCTGCTCCACAGCTTCTCTTGGATAACTGGACTCACAAAGTACATTTATATTCCATTTAGGGCTGTCAAGTTAACGCGTTGCAAACAAATAATTAACGCCACTAATTATTTTAACGCGATTAACGCATGTGTATTTTTTTCCCTCGGCCGCCCCGTAGTTTCAGAGCGCATCGACTTTAAAATACCATCCACAAGCTGATGCTGCTGACAGCCCCGCCCACGCAGATGTACGGCGGCTCAGTCGGGGCAAGGTGCTCCAGCGTTTTCTGGGTTTGCCACCAGAGATCATCAGTTTGCTGAAGTCGAGGAACGAGGAGTATGAGCAGCTGTCCGACGATACTTGGTTATTGGACTTGGGGTTCCTTACCGATCTGACTGCAACACTCAATGACCGTAACCGAGAAGTGCAAGGGAAAGACCGAGAGCTTGGTCTGAGTGAAGCTCAGTTTGTGGACCTGTCAGTTAAGAAATGCGAGGCTGACACACTTCCCAAATCTTGAAAAGGTGTCACAAAACCTCACAGACAAAACGGCTTTCCATCCTGAACAATTCTGCGCCCATTTGAACAAACTGACATCAGAATTTGGTGCTCGATTTGTGGAGCTACAAGACATGGGGCAAGCCGTTTTGTATCAAACGCTTTCCTCAGCGTTGACATTGAACAGCTGTCAGCTGAAATGCAGGAGGTGTTTACATTACCTATGGCAGAGTTCCCGTCAGCCGGTAATTACCGGACTATGACCGGTAAAATATGCTGAAGACCGGCAAATCTAAATCTCTCCGGTCAAAGTGTCCGTTCAAAATAATTTCCGCTTAGCGCAATACCACATCAGTTGCGCAACTTGCGCCACTTATGTGACAGACAGAAGAGTCAATTATAATGCCTAACACGTAATGTGGAGAAAGAGATCTATGGGTTGATTGTGCGTTGATCTGTTGGTAATGCCTCGGGGTTCCGGTGGGCATGTAAACAAATGCATAATGCTGCGCTATACTTTGTGGCCTCACCCTGTTGCATAGCGACACTTATTGTGTAGTTGTCTTTTAATAAGCTCATATCATTAGCTAGAACTAGCTGGATCTGATCGATATGGACATAAACGCGAGTGAAGTCTGATCTGACGGGAGAGAGAGATCAGCTGCTGCTGACGAGTCGACACGCAGCTCTGCATGATCACATGCAGCGGTGAGCGGACAAAACACACACTTCAGGTTAGAATATCACACGTAGCTATTTTAATGACCTCTCAAACTACCTACACTAGTTATAGATATGTTTAGTTTCACTGTCGGTGTCGGGTCACTCATTACTGATCCTCGAGCTGCATGATACTGACGGGCTGTCAGGAGAGGGAGAGCGCTCCGTTTATTATTCCCGTGTTATTGTAAATTACTGTACACGTTGGAATAATGTAGTTAATCTACTATAATTAGTTTAATATTGAATCATATCAATTTGTTTTAAAGCTCAATAAATAACAAAGAAGACCTTTGACCGGCACTTTTCTCATTTTGTCCGGAAGATTGAAACTTTAACGGACATGTTGACAGGCGAAAAGATATTCTAACGGGAACTCTGACCTATGGGTGTTGACATGGAGATCATTGAAATGCAAAGCGACATTGAAGGCCAGAGCAAGAGATCAGGACTTTTGGTCACTCGTGAGAGAGAGAGGTGTCCACTGATTGTGCCATGTGCGCTTAAACTGAAGGCCTACTTTGGCTCCACATACGAAACGGCCTTTTCACAAATGAAAATAATTAAATCCAAGTATAGAACTCGTATGACTGACGCACATCTTACTGACTGCCTCCGGCTGGAAATCACTAACCATCAGCCAGACTTCAAAAGGCTTACAGATAACGTGCAGTCACAGCAGGCTGATAGAGCAACTTGAGCATTGACAATATATTGTGCATTGAACAGAGCAACTTAATATGGATTACATTGAACTGGAGGCTAATATCTGTACATGTGAATATTACTAAGTGAACTGAGAAACTAAATATAGTGCATTGAACAGATACTGTAAATATTAATAGTTTGTATTGAACAGATATGCCTACCGCAAATATGTATATTGTACATTGCACAGATAACTGTGCATAACTGTGTCTCTCTTTGTGTGCGTCTTTACACGTACATTGAGCCTGTTGTAACATAAATTGATTGCAAAAATAAATATGACGATGAATAGTCTTACTCCTAAGTGGGTTTTTTGGAAGATATCGGATTGGTAGATCTCGGTTTACATTTTGGAATAAAAAGTGATCTTGGGCTTGAAAAGGTTGGTTAACTTACCACTGGTTTATAGATGTGTTATCTTCACAGTCATCTTTATATTTTCTACTTTTTGATGCTGTTTTATTTCTATTTTGAGATGTTTACATTTTAGAATTGTTTATTTAAACTCTTTTAATTTATAATGATGTGCAATGCCTTGTTTTTTATGCTGCGGCAACGCAAACAAATCAATTTGGGATCAATAAAGTAAATCTTATCTTATACTTAAAGGATGTGGAAGTGCAATGAGAACATATATAAACCGGATGTTGTTATTATCCTATTAGAACAGAAACACTTCTACATGGGGGTTAAGACGTAAATGCATAGAGCGTCCTGTCTCTAAAGCAGTTCATTATTCCCAAAGTAAGCACTTTATAACACAACACAGCGAACATGTGTTATTATAACACTGTATGTAATGTTTATTGTTATTTTAGCTGATACGTTAACATTAAATAGAGCTTAGCTAGCTGCGGCTAATGTTAGCGAACAAGGTGACTGGTCTTCTGTTCATTCAGATTAACGCGAGTCAGCAGTAATACAAGGATACTGTCCCAGTCTGAGGTTGTCGCAGCTATCCACTTCCTCCGCCAGAACGAGCTTTAAATGAGAGTAAACAGAGTAAAATATGAGGGTCCAAACCCCGGAGCGTAAACTCACCAGCCGTCTCCAGGAGGACGCCATGTCTAATTCTGTTACGTCACACAATGATGCTTTCGGGACTTTTAGAAGCATAGTAATTTTGGAACTTTTAGTGCAAATTATTTTTTCGCTTTACCAGCAAAGCAAATTCACGTCGTGGCATTAAAACAACTTTTCCAACAACTTAGTAAACTTTTCAAAAGAGTGTAATATGTATATATATGTATACATATTCAGCTGTGATCATTGCACCTTTGTCATTAACCTTTTTTTGTTTGGTTTCTATGATTCTCAACTATTTGTACGTGTTTATGTTTTTGCAGGAGTATATTCTTGTGTTTGCAACTTATATTAATGACAATTGACATGAACCTGTTTATAACCTGTGACAACATTGTACGTTGTTTATGTTATACCTAATGATGATTTGTATTGGTTGTAGTTTTGTTTAATTGCATATATTTGCGCCTTTAATTAGCAATCGATGCATAAATGTTTTCGATAAGAAGTAAAAGGTAGCAATATATGCAAATACTCCAGCAATGTATAAGGACATCAACACGTAGAGTACACTAATTGAGTAAGTGTACTGAAAATAACTTAATATATTATGAAAAAACGGATATTATTAGAGAAAATATCGCATGAAGCAAAAACAAAAAACGTGTAACATATGTAAAGCAAAGAATATGGACATGAACACACTGCCTCACACTGTCTTCGCGTTCGGTTGTTAAATGATGCTAATAACATCCACCATTATTCTACTTGTGCTAAACATGCATTGGACAAATACTTCCGATAGCACCTGAACGCAGCATTAAAGCAACACTGATGCCAAACTGGATTCACTTCATGTGAGTTTTTACATCAGTTCAAAACCCCTTTAAAACCTCTCTGTTTTCTTAGAATTCCTCACTGACTTTCAGCTCTATCCCCAGACTGTTTATCTGCTCTAAATTATTCAAAACTCTTTTTTAGACGCCATTTACCAAGCTAACTTAGCATGCTAACGTGTAGCCAGCTGTTAGCTGTAAATTAACACGCTGGAAGATACATAGTTGGTTGCTGTTTAATCTCAGTTTTGGTTTATAAACACACGGATAAGTACAGTTTGGTCTTGTCGCAAATCAGAACACGTTTGTTGTAAGAAGTAGCGGCTGCTTTAAATGTTTTTTCTTTGGTTTAATAATGTTTGATGCACCTGTTGCGAATTGAACCTGCTTGCAACAGATTTACTTCAGTATTTTAAGCTGTCAGCCGTCTTTAGGATAGTAGAATATACACAATATGGATTTGAGAAAGTATTTATATTGATTAGTTCAAACTTATGGTTTGAATATTCACCATCCTCCCTTTTGAGTTGTTTGAGTTTCACTTCCTGGTTTCTCAGGTGAGGTTACAGGTGTGAGGAGGTTTCATGTCAGCAGGTCAGTTTCTGTTTGATGTGCAGGTTGGAGAATGTTGGTCTGGTTGTTTTACCATATGTGTGTGTGGATTCTGCTTTGATCTGACTGTGTAAACAAGCCGTGCTGATAACGAGGATTTTAACCTGAGAAACCTGAGACAGGCACCTGAACGCAGCACACAGCAGCCTGTTCCACGAACAGCCTGTCAGTGCTGGAATCAGCTGTGAGCACATGAGGAGGGTACACTACAAAAAGCACTCAGATTCTTTATTTGAGTAACTGTACAAATACTCAATTTTAAGTAAAAATACTGAATTGAGAATGGTAGGCCTACGGTCAGTAAAAGTATTTAAGTTTAGGAGAATGTACCTAAAGTTTTCAGAGTTAAAGTGCCCATTGCATAAAAAACTGCAAAACATTTAAATATGTTGTAAATATGTTATAGCAAAAGCAGCACTTTAAGCATTTAGGCAGCATTTAAGAAGTTAGATGGGACATATGTTCAGGATGGGGTTTGGCTGCTGTTGACTGGCAGACTCCATGAGCAGAATGCATCCAAATGAATGAAGCTCACTCGTGATTTCGTTGCACTGATGTTTAAATGTTAGCTCCTGTAGATTCCTTTCTCCACCATTTTCCCTCAAGCAATATAGTCAGATGTATATAGTTGGTCTTGGCTGTAAATTCTTAAATTATGACTTTGTATTTTCCTCAAGTGCAGTCATCTTTCAAGCAGCTTCTTGTTAGGATAAATAGGGAAAGTGTATTTTGACACACATTTGAAACACGATTAAAAGTGTTTTTCACCATGCAATAAAAAACAGCTTAAAACAAGCAAATGCTAATTAAACTAAACCATTCAGTAAAGCCCTGTGGTAAAGTTGTATTTGAAGATATCACAATTAGTCTCTAAATTTTTAACGTGCCAAGAAAAAAGTATAATGTTCATTTTGACAGCACTTATTCCCCGAGTACATCAAAGTCACATTGCACTCTTTCTTTGCTGAACACCACACTGTTTCCAGGCAGCACAAATAAAGTGTTTTTCTCTGGTTGTGACACAACTGCAGCTTTTTTTTTTAAAGCTTTAAAACCGCAAAACAGAAAATGCACTATTAACTGGTAGACGTATACACACACACTGTCTGTTATGGGTTGTGTTTGAAATAAAAGTGAAATATTGTTGTCTGTCTCTCTTTTCAGATTGGTCCAGAACAACAGACAGAGAGAGAGGGAGGGAGGACAATGTTTGAAAATGTCCCAGCAGGTAAATCCTCTCACCTGTTTAACATTTCAAACAGCCATCAGTTGGAATTGCATTGTCTTTGTGTTGTTACTGCTGTCTAATGAATGCGTCCTGTGTTCAGCGTCCTCAGCGGAGCGCCAGCAAGTTCTGGGAGCTCTGGAGCGACTGCAGACCAAACTGCTGCAGAGGGAGGAGTGGACCCACAGTGAAACCATGGGCAACCTGAGGGAGACCCTGCAGAGTCCCCTCTTCAGCCACATCCTCACCCTGCAGCACTCCATCAACCAGCTCCGCAGCCAGGTGACACACCCCAGCAGCACTGCTTACAACACGTCTGAGACACACTGGAGCTACGGCCACACATTCACCTCAGCCTGTCGCAGGTGGAGGCTGCTCACAATCCTCCCGAAGAGTTTAAGGCCGTAATGCTATAGTTATAGGAAGAGTCTAAATTAAGATATTTACCAATACTAGCTAGCTTTAGGCATCCTGTCTTCATCTAGTCTTAAACTTGGGTTTTCAAATCCTAAATCCAACATCACTTATCAACTTTTCTTTCTGTTACACAGCAACTGGAAGTACTTTCTTTGGAACCAAACCGATTAGTCGTATTGAAACGTACACAAACAGAGTTTAAAACATACTGACATACCAGAGAAAGGAGCCTCATTAGTAGACGTTCTTCTTAAGAAGCTGGCGCCTGTATCTACCGACATGCTGCCTTTAATCCCTCACGCCACCAGACAGAATGGAGATGTGCGAAGTGGGACAGTCAAATAAAGCATCAACAGCTATAGAATACTGTCCCAGACACTAAACAGGAGAGTAAGCACACTACCGATGACCAACACACTACAATGGGAGATAATTCATGCATCATACAGAAACATTTACAAGATAACATATGTGTAGCTCTAAATAAATACCCTAAAGGTGTCGGCACACTGCTGCCTCCTGTCCAACAGCGTGACCTGTCAGTGGGGCTAAGGGGGGACATTGAATCACCCCCCCCCTCTGCCCCTAATCTGTATGCAGCTCCAGCCCGTACTGACGCCGAGCCTTTACAATAAACAATCTGCAGGCCAAATTAAGATAATGGCAATAACCGTCGCCGGGCTTCATATTGTAAGTGCTGCGAAGGTCAGAGCTGAGTCTATGAAAGTGTTGAGTGGAGCCGGTGGAGGGTATATGAAGCGGGGACTTCTCTCTCTCTTTCTTTCTTTATTTTCCTACCCCTCCCCACGGCTCTCTGCGGATCTATCAAGCTTTAATATCTAGTGTCTTGGTTTGAGTAACGGCCTTGTCGAGGCGTATTGATGAAATGACTCTGGATCCTGCTCCGTCAGCCCGGCCTAAATAAGCTGCAGACTGATAAGTTTCCACAACGTGAGTGTAAAGGTCATTAATACATTACCTGTTCAGAGCGAGAGGCCTGCAGAGGAATCTATTGATTTCCTTTCCTCCTCTCTCCTCCCCACTTACCCCCAGGCTTCGCTGCTTCATGTTTTAACTACATGTCTTTCTCTTCTGTCGACAATGTCGTTGCATATAGAGCGTGTCTCTCTCTCCTGTGTCTTTATGAGTGAGGTTGTTTCGGTGGTAAAACCTGAAGTTGATATGGGGGGGAAGAGCCGGTCCGAGGAGGACACGTTCCCTAACAGTACAGCTGAATCATTTACAAAACAATGCTATCATCTCTGGGATTAAAGTGGTACATTTCCACTCAATGTGTTCGTTTATCAACGTTAAATTATCAAATCTTAAACTTGGAAGACATTTCTGAAAAATAAATAAGATGATATTGATATTTTGTGTTTTTATTTAAGAAGAAAAATATATAAATGAGAGAAACTATCCTTGTTGTACCTACAACAGGACTGATCACATGTTGACTGCATCAGATGTTTCTGTAATGATGCTACAGTTAGAGTCTTTTCCAATGCCTCTAACATGTATATCTATGTATACAACATGCAATATGTACGTGTGCAAACACAAGCCGCTGGTGTGAACTTGCACAGTGCGCTGGTTTCTGAGCTCCATGTAGCGGGTCCTGGTTTGTGGGACCCTGAGAGCCCGAGCGTGATGGTGAGCCAGTCCACTGGGCTGCTGGTCCGCTGGTGTTGGTTGCACGGTGTGTCAGAGAGCTTCACCAACACGGCTCCAGAGCTCCAACATGTGCCCTCATCTGACACACCTCTCTTTCTGTTTCTCCTCCTCCTCTTTCTGTCACTCTTTTCCTTTTCATTATCCCCTTCCCTTTTCTCTTCTTTCTGTTCCACGTTCACGTCTTCTACTTCTTTTCTTTAATCTCCTCACCCATCATCTCCCCTTTCAAACGACTTCCTTCTTGTGCTCTGATTTTTCCCTATACCTCCTCTGCTTCTTTATCTCTTCTTCCTACTTCTCTTTTTTATTTGTTCCTCCCCTCCTCCTTGTCCCGCACTTCTCCTCTCCTCCTCCTCCTCCTCCTCCTCCTCCTCCTCCTCCTCCTCTCTCACCTCTTTGTCCTCCTCCTCCTCCTCTCTCACCTCTTCGTCCTCCTCCTCCTCCTCCTCCTCCTCCTCCTCCTCCTCCCTCTCCTTCTCCACGTTGCAGCTGAGCAGTATGCCACCTGAAGCCTGCAGTGAGTTCAGTTTCTCCAAGAAGGGTCAGCTGATCACGAGCGCTGTCGATCCAGTCAGCAGCTCCTCCCCCCTAATGAGCACTGCCTTGTCTCCACCCATCCGCCAGACTCCGCCCTCATCTGAATTCAACCTACAGAAATGGATCCTTGTTGCCGCAAAGGTGGGTGAAGCCAAAAAACACGCCTGCAACAACCAATGAGATTCTTCCATTGGATTTTGGATAATCTTCGAACAAATGTTCATGTTGATTACACGTTTTGTCACAGCAGGATACTCTCCATATATTAACACCACCTTTATGAGTTTTGAAGTAACAAGTGTCATAAACAAACTACATCTGATGGATGTGCATCTACCATAGCTACTTACAGTGGCTAATAAGTGACGTATTTCATGTCTTTTTCAAAAACGTGAACATCTCTTAAGCTTGTATTAACCACAGATCTTATTCCAGGCATCTAACCAAAAACTCATTCTGAAAACCATCGAGGGGAGGGAACCCGAAGTGCTGGGTTCAGCGTTTAAGACTCATTCCTGCACTTCTCTTTGTAAACACACTTTAAATAAATGTGTGTGTTTGTGTGTGTCCGTGCAGGGCCTTCACATAGAGGTGTGCCAGCTCACTCGGCCTCTGTCTGGAGGTCTGGGCTTCAGCGTGGTCGGTCTGAATCCCACAGGAAGCAGCAGTCAGGGCGTATTCGTCAAACAGATCCAGCATGGAGGCATCGCACACAGGTTCAGCCTCCAGCTTTAACTTCCCTGCAGTTAACATCAAGTCATACTTAATGAACCCTTCTGGTGTTTTTCCATCTTCCATTGCTTTCCGATCTTACAGACAATCAAGGACCTTTATTCGACCTACAGTAGGTACATTGACAGTTTTACAACAAAGATAGATAGTTCAGATAAAAGCCAAAATTAAATATTACACTAACCACATCCAGGATGGAAAAGATAACTAGTAAGTGAACATATAAAGAAGTGAAGGAGCAGCCAGTAATAACAGAAGTAAATAATAAAGAGTCTATTTTACATTATATTATTTTACAACAATGTTGTTCTTTTGCTGAACAGCTAAAATACTGAACCCTCAGAAGAGCTCAGTCCTAGGAACAGCTAAGATACTGAACCCTCAGAAGAGCTCAGTCCTAGGAACAGCTAAGATACTGAACCCTCAGAAGGGCTCAGTCCTAGGAACAGCTAAGATACTGAACCCTCAGAAGAGCTCAGTCCTAGGAACAGCTAAGATACTGAACCCTCAGAAGAGCTCAGTCCTAGGAACAGCTAAGATACTGAACCCTCAGAAGGGCTCAGTCCTAGGAACAGCTAAGATACTGAACCCTCAGAAGAGCTCAGTCCTAGGAACAGCTAAGATACTGAACCCTCAGAAGGGCTCAGTCCTAGGAACAGCTAAGATACTGAACCCTCAGAAGGGCTCAGTCCTAGGAACAGCTAAGATACTGAACCCTCAGAAGAGCTCAGTCCTAGGAACAGCTAAGATACTGAACCCTCAGAAGAGCTCAGTCCTAGGAACAGCTAAGATACTGAACCCTCAGAAGAGCTCAGTCCTAGGAACAGCTGAGATACTGAACCCTCAGAAGAGCTCAGTCCTAGGAACAGCTAAGATACTGAACCCTCAGAAGAGCTCAGTCCTAGGAACAGCTGAGATACTGAACCCTCAGAAGAGCTCAGTCCTAGGAACAGCTAAGATACTGAACCCTCAGAAGAGCTCAGTCCTAGGAACAGCTGAGATACTGAACCCTCAGAAGAGCTCAGTCCTAGGAACAGCTAAGATACTGAACCCTCAGAAGAGCTCAGTCCTAGGAACAGCTAAGATACTGAACCCTCAGAAGAGCTCAGTCCTAGGAACAGCTAAGATACTGAACCCTCAGAAGAGCTCAGTCCTAGGAACAGCTAAGATACTGAACCCTCAGAAGAGCTCAGTCCTAGGAACAGCTAAGATACTGAACCCTCAGAAGAGCTCAGTCCTAGGAACAGCTAAGATACTGAACCCTCAGAAGGGCTCAGTCCTAGGAACAGCTAAGATACTGAACCCTCAGAAGAGCTCAGTCCTAGGAACAGCTAAGATACTGAACCCTCAGAAGAGCTCAGTCCTAGGAACAGCTAAGATACTGAACCCTCAGAAGGGCTCAGTCCTAGGAACAGCTAAGATACTGAACCCTCAGAAGAGCTCAGTCCTAGGAACAGCTAAGATACTGAACCCTCAGAAGAGCTCAGTCCTAGGAACAGCTAAGATACTGAACCCTCAGAAGAGCTCAGTCCTAGGAACAGCTGAGATACTGAACCCTCAGAAGAGCTCAGTCCTAGGAACAGCTAAGATACTGAACCCTCAGAAGAGCTCAGTCCTAGGAACAGCTGAGATACTGAACCCTCAGAAGAGCTCAGTCCTAGGAACAGCTAAGATACTGAACCCTCAGAAGAGCTCAGTCCTAGGAACAGCTGAGATACTGAACCCTCAGAAGAGCTCAGTCCTAGGAACAGCTAAGATACTGAACCCTCAGAAGAGCTCAGTCCTAGGAACAGCTAAGATACTGAACCCTCAGAAGAGCTCAGTCCTAGGAACAGCTAAGATACTGAACCCTCAGAAGGGCTCAGTCCTAGGAACAGCTAAGATACTGAACCCTCAGAAGAGCTCAGTCCTAGGAACAGCTAAGATACTGAACCCTCAGGCTCCAGGCCTCTGGTGGAGGACCTGGGCCTGAAGGAGAACAACAGAGCGCCCAGGATGGGCATTTATTTGTACATACATAACAAATGTAGAACTGTTGGCAGTAGAGCTGAATGATTTATGGGAAATATATAACAGCAGTATTCAGTGCCAATATTGCCTATTGATTTACTGGTGTTGCCTATAAATTAAAACAAGGTCTCCAGGTACTGCTGGTCTTCATGTCCTCAAAAAAAAGGTTTTATCAAGCATGAACCCCCAATGACTTTTTAGTTGTATTTCAGATTGTATAGCTTTCTTGGTCATTGTTAATGTAATTATATTTGCAATTAGTTTGGTAGTTGCACTTTTTTTAAACTGCGATTTTGATAACAGAATAATAAACAATCGATCCAAGGTTGCCATAGTATATTGTGTAGGTAATTCATTGTAAATGGGTTAAAACATGTACAAACTCTGATGGAGATTATCAATGCAGTGTACATTGTGTTAGTCTTCTTCTTCTTTCTTCTCCCCCTCATCTTGTGCCTTTCTTCCTCCTATTCCTCATCTTTTTTCTTCTGTGTTTTTACTCTTCTGAATCCTCTTGTTTCTTCTACTTCTCATTCTCTTCATCTTCCTTCTCCCCTTATCTTCTGCTTATTCTTTTACTGTTTATTCTGCTACTGTTAATCCTCTTCATCTTTCTCCTCCCCATTTTTAATTTTTTAGCACCTGTATATTACATACTGGTGGACAATCATAGGTCAATTATTAAAATCGAACCAGCTAGCTGCTGAGCTGCTATCTAAAGTTGCTTTGATACTATCCTTTTATCCTGTGTCATGCTATCAAAATGTCCTGACTGACATTATGCTGTGGCTGCAGGGACGGGCGTCTCCAGGAGAGGGACCAGATCCTGGTGATTAACGGCAGTCCTCTGGAGCCGGGGATCAGTCACCAGCAGGCCCTCGCCCTCCTGCAGCAGCCTGGAGAGACGGTGGAGCTGGTGGTGGCCAGGGACCGCCCACTCAATGCAGCGTCATCACAACCAGCCGCTTTCCATACGGTAAGTGTGAGGTAAACTTCTGAAGCAATGTAGACGAGACTCAGAGAAATACGGGGGAGCACCCAAGGTTGCGGGCCTTATATATATATATCATTTAGCCAACGCTTTTATCCAAAGAGACTTACAGTAAGTACAAAAACCATAACAAAATCTAACTCTGAATAACAAGGGAGATATATTCACTTCAAGCAAGATCATACCATAGTAAGTGCTGGTGAATTAGTAACAAGGCCTAAATTAACTCAAAAAGTACTTTTTAAAATGTTGTTTTCGACAATAACTTAATGGCCAAGATACACTCAAAATAGATGCATTTTCAGCGACGGAAGATATGCAGAGTTTCTGCTGTCCTGATCCATTTAGGAGCCAGGAGAGCAAACGGGTGTGTTTTTGAGGGGTGCCTGGGTCGCACTCGCAGTGATGGAGTAGCAAGCCGATTGGCTGACGCACGTGCTGGAGTATATGGTTTAAGTAAGGCCTGGATGTAGGAAGGGGCTGTTCCCTTCACAGCTCGGTAGGCCAGCACCAGTGTCTTGAAGCATATTCTTGCAGCCAGTGGAGGGAGAGGTGTAGAGTGGGAGAACTGGGCGAGGTTGATAGGAGAAGCCATGAGAGTGAATAGAGCCAACGTACCCACACTCTGGCCGCTTCTCAATGTTGAGTAAACCTGGTGCAGAGCCACTATGTCAAGTATACTACGTCATCGAGTGGCGCCAAAGGACTGTTTAAATGCATGTTAAATGCCCAGCATTCGGCGCCAATCGATGACTTAGTATACTTGAAATAGTGGCTCTGCAGCAGGTTTACTCGACATTGAGAAACGGCCACAGTTATCACCTCGCCGCTTGGCTGTCACTCAAAACAAGCATTGCAGAGAAGACATCAATCATAAATGAGGGTCACTTTGAGGCCACGCCTCTTTGTTTCAGGGTGAGACCTACTTTTTATGACGAGCTGTAGGTCTGCTGACTTTGACTTGGGTGATTTTTATGACCTTTAAAGCCTAGCTCCTCTGCTCTTCTCTTTAGTTAGTACTCAACATGCAGCCTCGCCCCTGACAATATGTATTTAAGTCTTTGAAGTGGCACGATCAATGAATGTCGACATAACGGACGAGTCAAAGAGGCAGGAGAGAGGGAGAGCAGAGGAGCTGCAGTCATACATTAGAACACTCTAGTAGACCTATCAACATGATCTTCAGCACATATTTAGCCTCTTAAAATACTTTACTTTCTACAATTTCAATAATGCACTACTCCCTTAAAAGTGGGGTAGGTAAGTTTGAGAAACCGGGTCGAGATACACTTTTTGTTATATTCCATGGAATGCTCTTAACATCCCGATAGCAATGAATATCTGAAGTGCTTTGACAAAAAATCCATAAAAAAACGTCATCTCTGGAAGCCGTAGTACTGTAAAAAGCATGACCAATCATAACTGGATGGCCTACCTGCCTGTCAGCCTTCCATCTGTGCACAAACTTATCTCGTCCCCTCATTGGTCATGTGTGTTGGAGGAGGGGCTCTGTAAGGAAGTGGAAGATTTTTTCCGGCTGTGTATTTTCAAATTCTAGTGCACTCGAGCTGGTTTCTCCAAAATTACCTACCCCACCTTTAATAACATTTTGAGTAATTCTGCAGCCCTATATATTGTCAGTTATCTTTTTTTTAATTTCGCACAAGCATAGAGTGGTGCAGTGACAAGTCCTAAAACACGGAAGTGAGTTAGGATTTTACCACTACCAGTTCCCTCGTCTCAGAGCCAATGGGATTTCTCCATAGGATTTTGGAAAATATCTGGAAATAATGTCTGTGGTTGACACAAATTTAAGAGACGGATCACGTTTTGTTCTACGACATTAAATCCATCAGCAGTGACCCCACTGGTGATTTTTGAGAGTTTACGTGTCTGAAAAACGATGGTTGTTAACAAGTGGCTGAATAGGACTACAGAAGTTGACGAGGACGCTGTACGTCATTACACCGAACACGTAAACACTCCCGCTAAGTTTGTTTGCCCCTGTTCTGCTTGCAAGCAAGTACCTGCCTCTTGCAAACTGTTACAAACGCTTCAACTTGTACAATTTTCAATCTGTATTTTTGAATATCGATCTTAAGTTGGCGTGACGTTGAAGTCGTGCAACCCTGCTGTACTCGGCTGTAGTTCGTTTATAGCATAACGTTAGCATTTTGCTTCTGGCGATTAGATTTCTCCTCCTTCTCCCCTGTGGATGCTCTCCAAGTGGCCAAACTGGTCAGTTCGGCCAAGACCTCCACCTGCTCCCTGGACCCCATGCCCACAGCCCTGGTCAAGGACTGCCTACCCACCCTCTGTCCCTACATGGTGGTCATCATCAACGCTTCTCTGGCTCCTGGTATAGTCCCCACCAGCTTCAAAATGGCTTCAGTCACCCCCATACTCAAAAAACCTGGCCTGGACCCCGACGACCTCCAGAACCACCGGCCGATCTCCAACCTTCCTTTCCTAAGCAACACTCTGGAAAGAGTGGTCGCCGGCCAACTCCATCTATACATGTCCAACCATGAGCTCTATGAGCCCTTCCAATCCGGCTTCAGACAGCAACACAGCACTGAGACCGCCCTCATCAAGATCACCAACGATCTCCTCATTGCTGCTGACTCTGGCCGCCTCAGCATCCTCATCCTCCTGGACCTCTCTGCAGCGTTTGACACCATCTCTCACAACATCCTCCTCACCGGCCTTTCAGACCTCCTAGGTATCACTGGCACAGCGCTGTCTTGGTTCACATCCTACCTCCATAACAGGAAACAGTTTGTCTCCATCAATGGCTCTAATTCACCTCCGGCCCCAGTCCACCACGGTGTACCTCAGGGCTCTGTGCTTGGCCCCCTCCTGTTCACCATTTACATGCTCCCCCTCGGCCAGATCATCCGACATCATGGACTCAATTTCCACTGTTACGCTGATGATACCCAACTGTATCTCAGCACCACTCCATCCTCCCAGCTCCCCCCTCAGTCTCTCATCAACTGCCTGCATGACATCAAAGCATGGATGTCATGCAACTATCTCAAACTAAACAGCAGGAAAACAGTTCCATCTAAGGAACATTGTAAGACTCCGACCGTCACTCTCGGAGTCGGTTGCCGAAACCCTAGTCCATGCGTTTGTCACCTCCCTCTTGGACTACTGCAATGGTCTCCTGTTTGGGGTTCCCAACAAAACCCTGGACAGGCTCCACTATGTCCAAAACTGTGTTGCTAGGGTACTCACAAATACAAAGCCATGGCAGCACATCACTCCCACCCTCATCCACCTCCACTGTTTGCCGGTCAAGTCCCGCATAACATTCAAAATCCTCCTCCTTACCTACAAGTCCCTCCATGCCCATGCCCCCCAGTACCTATTGGACATCCTTCACCCACATGCCCCACCCCGGAACCTGCGGTCTTCAGACTCTGGCCTGCTTACCACCCCCCGCACCAAACTGCGAACCTTTGGGGACAGAGCCTTCAGCGTGGCAGCCCCCACCCTCTGGAACGCTCTCCCTGCGGAGATCCGCAACATCCCCACGCTTGACGCCTTCAAAAGGGCCCTCAAGACCCATCTGTTCACCAAGGCCTTTGGTCCCTAATCTATTTGTTGTTTTTGTCTGTATGACTGGTTGTCTGATTGCCTTTTGTTTTGTTATGTTTGTTTTGCCCTGTTCTTCCTTGTAAAGCGACCTTGGGTCCCATGAAAGCCGCTATATAAATCTAAGCTATTATTATTATTATTATTATTATTTATGATTAGAAAATTATAAATGTAGGGTAGACTTGTGGATATTATTCAGCTGAACAAAACGTGCATTTATCAAACAGGTTTGTTTTCCACAGTCCTTATTTCGAGCTATTTTCCAAAATCCTATCGAGAAATCCCAATGCTTTTTTGTCGAGGGAACCCATGCACAGCTTACTTCCGGGTGAATACATCATCCCTGCACCACTCTATTAATGTGCTGCAGAAACTTCTGTTAGTCCCCTGAGTGTTTCTTCACATGGGTCCTGAAAATGCCAGATGACTGTATGGGCTCAGAACAGTCTCATAATACACACATGCACACAGAAGGATTCAAACTTGTATTGCATGATCCGCAAAAGGATTCACACTTGTATTTCCGGATCCACACTTGTGTTTTTCAATGCACACACAAATGTGTTCCGTTTCATATACTGTACATGTAAATACAATCCAAATACAGAACACAGTTTTATATATGTATTTTTGATCCTCACATATTTGTTTTCCGTTTAAATCCCCTGAACCTGCAAACGCAAACCGCTTTCTGTGCATGGATCGCTGTGCATTCATGTGTGGGTTTTTTGAGTCTGTCTATCATCCAATATTGTACTACATCATAACTAACTTATAATGCATTCATAACCATACAATCCTGTTGTAATTTAATTGTATGGCCCAAAACACATTACACCACATATTGCGCACGTGCATGTGTGTGTTCGGGTTCAAGTGTTACTGTACATATTATTTGTGAAAGGTCGAGTTCCCGTGGGGGGAGGGGGCCAGAGGGATGGGAGACCAGGTGCATTTTGCATACAATTATTGTTACAGTGGATGAAGGGGGTGGGGGAGGGGTGTCTAAAGTCAGTTTAGAGACCTTCAGACTTGGCTAAAATTGTCAATCAGTTTTGTAGTGTTTATATAGCTGTTGTGGAGGATATCATGAAGCCTTGTTTCGATAAAAAAAACTAGCCCCACCTCTTCCCACATTCTACACTGAACAAAAATATAAATGCAACACTTTTGTTTTTGCTCCCATTTTTCATGAGATGAACTCAAAGATCTAAAACATTTTCTAAATACACAAAATAACCATTTCTCTCAAATATTGTTCACAAATCTGAAAAAATCTGTGATCGTGAGCACTTCTCCTTTGCCGAGATAATCCATCTCACCTCACAGGTGTGGCATATCAAGATGCTGATTAGACAGCATGATTATTGCACAGGTGTGCCTTAGGCTGGCCACAATAAAAGGCCACTCTGAAATGTTCAGTTTTATCATACAGCACAATGCCACAGATGTCGCAAGTTTTGAGGGAGCGTGCAATTGTTGGCATGCTGACAGCAGGAATATCCACCAGAGCTGTTGACCGTGAATTGAATGTTCATTTCTCTACCATAAGCCGTCTCCAAAGGCGTTTCAGAGAATTTGGCAGTACATCCAACCAGCCTCACAACCACAGACCACGTGTAACCACACCAGCCCAGGACCTCCACATCCAGCATGTTCACCTCCAAGACAAGATCGTCTGAGACCAGCCCCTCGGACAGCTGCTGCAACAATCGGTTTGCATAACCAAAGAATTTCTTCACAAACTGTCAGAAACCGTCTCAGGGAAGCTCATCTGCATGCTCGTCTTCCTCATCGGGGTCTCGACCTGACTCCGGTTCGTCGTCGTAACCGACTTGAGTGGGCAAATGCTCACATTCGATGGCGTCTGGCACGTTGGAGAGGTGTTCTCTTCACGGATGAATCCCGGTTTTCACTGGTCAGGGCAGATGGCAGACAGCGTGTGTGGCATCGTGTGGGTGAGCGGTTTTCTGATGTCAATGTTGTGAATCGAGTGGCCCATGGTGGTGGTGGGGTTATGGTATGGGCAGGCGTATGTTATGGACAACAACACAGGTGCATTTTATTGATGGCATTGTGAATGCACAGAGATACCGTGACGAGATCCTGAGGCCCATTGTTGTGCCATTCATCCACGACCATCACCTCATGTTGCAGCATGATAATGCACGGCCCATGTTGCAAGGATCTGTACACAATTCCTGGAGGCTGAAAACATCCCAGTTCTTGCATGGCCAGCATTCTCACCGGACATGTCACCCATTGAGCATGTTTGGGATGCTCTGGATCGGCGTATACGACAGCGTGTTCCAGTTCCTGTCAATATCCAGCAACTTCGCACAGCCATTGAAGAGGAGTGGACCAACATTCCACAGGCCACAATCAACAACCTGATCAACTCTATGCGAAGGAGATGTGTTGCACTGCGTGAGGCCAATGGTGGTCACACCAGATTCTGACTGGTTTTCGGACCCCCCAGACCCCCCTAATAAAGCAAAACTGCACGTTTCGGAGTGGCCTTTTATTCTGGCCAGCCTAACCCCTAGTTTCCACCGGGTTCATCTGCGGCGCGTTACGGGCGCGTTACGGGCGCGTTGCGGCTGCGCCGCGGAGTCCGCTAGGATCGCGGCCACTCTAGTCAATGGGTGCTATTCCATCAGACGCGCCGCGTTACGGCTCAGAAGTGTCCCAGAAGCGTCTCGCCGCTAGGCTCCGCTCGAAATAGGATTGAAGTCTATTTTTCGACGCGACGCAGCCGTAAGGTAATGTCGGGCAGGAAGTGGAACGGTGACAGTATCCGGCCCACCCCCCAAATAAACTAATTTGCAGACCCCCCTTCACATCACTACATCATCTCTACAACGACACGCACAATGGACGACGAAGTTTTTATATTGGAAGTGGAAAAACACTTGATTTTATATGACACAACACATCTTTTTTACAAGGACAACACCAGCGTTCTCCTTCGGTTTACAGGCACTGTGTGTAAATTATATAGAATAATTATGATGATGAATGCATTTTTTTTTACCACTAAATTACAGCAACCCATCTTTGATTCATGTTGTTTTTAACTGGACTATTACAATTATTATTAATTATGTCTGTAGTCTACAACACAACAAAATAGGAAATAACAACAATAAACACGATTTTAAACAGACACAAAAATAAACCATTTAACTACGTAGCCTACTTACTTACTGTCCAGGAAATATGCCCAAAGCAACAAGAACTGCGAGCCGGCATGCACGACGCTCCGCTTCCGTAATGCTTCTGAAACGCGCGTGACACGCACCCGGTAGGGTATGATGCCGGAGGAGGCCGGACCAAAACCGTGGCGCAGCCGTAACACGCGACAGACCCGGTGGAAACTAGGGGTTAGGCACACCTGTGCAATAATCATGCCGTTTAATCAGCATCTTGATATGCCACACCTGTGAGGTGGGATGGATTATCTCGGCAAAGGAGAAGTGCTCACTATCACAGATTTTTTCAGATTTGTGAACAATATTTGAGAGAAATGGTTATTTTGTGTATATAGAAAATGTTTTAGATCTTTGAGTTCATCTCATGAAAAATGGGAGCAAAAACAAAAGTGTTGCATTTATATTTTTGTTCAGTGTAGATTGTCATTAAAAAATATTTAAATTTTATACATATAGTTGGTGTCAGTTAAATGTATAATCTACGATAAAATAACCATAAATAATTGTTTTAGTTTGTCTAAAGTTACTGATAAGCCACGTGTTTCCTGCTTGGGGCGCAGACATCTTTGTCCATTGACTCTCGTTAGAAGTGGTGCATGCGCAGTCCGCACCTCTTCAATGCAACAGATAGGAGCAGCTCAGGGCGCACCAAACTGCGCCCAAAGCAGCTTTTGACACTGCCAACAACTAGGGGGCAGAAGGAGCGCCAGAGTGATTGATTGACGTTTGAGTGAGAGACAGTTAGACGGAGACGGAGTGTAAACAAAACTAGATAGCGAATATGGTGAAGGAAAATTATGTTTAATCACCTGTTAAGCCCGAGAGACCCCGGTACCGGGGCACTGCCGCAACATCTTGCAGGAAACAGTGTCTGAGGGCATGTTCATTTAATAAACTATGAATGTTTTATATCCATGTAACGGGAAGAAACTCATCTAACTGACCATTTAAATTTTTTTTAAAAACCCCACAATGCTAACGCTGAGCCTCTGAATTAGCAACGAGCGAAAAATGCTAACAGATGACTGCACTGAAATTCCCTCACAAAACCTTATTATTTATCTTTGCTGCACATCTCAACCCATCGTTTCACATCGTGAGGTGAAACAAAATCAAAGGGTACCCTCATTATCACTCAATCATACGAACTCTCTTGAGATAATAACAAGAACAGACATCAAAACATATGGCGCTAGGTAGCTAAAAACGCTAACATGGCTCACCTGTGTCGTAGTCTGGTCAAAAGTGGTCTTCAATGGCATTAAAATGATAAAAACGCTGCTGAAGTTAATCCATAGGTTAATCCAATGTGTCTGTGTCCCTTTGAAATGATTTCTGATAATCCATGAGCAATAAACCTGCTTTTCCGTTTCCTGAAGTCAAACCTAGAGACAGCTTCACTCTGGTGCAAAACTGTGTGCGCGAAGCCCACACCTTCTTGTTTTAGACTGTGTGTGATTCTATTGGCTCTAACGGTCAGAAAGAAATGTCAATCACCAAAATCGACCAATGGGTTCCAGAGAAACGGTAAAACCCCCATTTCCACCCAAATCACCTCAGAGGTGGAGTTTTTTTTGCTAAACCTCTCTAAAAAGGTCAAATGTCACTTGTTTTGCATCAATCTTGATATAGGGTACTTATTATGTTTTACTTTGGATTCCTAAAGCTTTTAGTCTACCTTACCATCATCCAAGGGTAGTTTTCACTGTTTTTGGACGGACACTATAATTTACAGTTTTTTACTTTGTTCAATCTGAATTTTCTTTAAAATAAAAAACATCTATATTGATTATGACTTTTCTACATCCAACTCACAGGTTTATCATTACTTTGAGAAAAAAGATTATTAATTTAACCCTTTTAGAAGGGAAGATATGGTCATTTGTTCTGGGAATGTCATTTTCGAGCCTGAGACCTGAAAAACAGACTTAGGGCTAAACAGGTTAAAGAAACACTCTCTGAGAGGAGGACACTGGAGGGAAAGCTGAAAGTAAAAGAGTTCGGACCTGATAAGCCTGACATAAGCAGGAGCTAAGGACAGAGTAAGGCAGTATACCTGCTCTTTTTCAAGGAGCTGGTTTAGCAAGACGGCTAACTATGTAGCAACACCAGGGCAATATTTAGCTTCCCTGCCTCCCTTTTCAAACGTCAGGATCAGAGCAGTCTATGGACCCAGCATGGATCCAGACCATGCTGGGTCTGGTCCAGGTGAGTGAATTAAAGCACATATCAGAAAAAACTAAAAAGCATGAACAAACCAGAGTCCACATGGATGATGCTATGCGACTAGCCATGTAAAGGAAAGTAAACACAGCTGTCCAATGAGGGCTACAGGATAGAGATCAGTTAGCATAATAAGGAGGTTGACAAAAACAGGCACTAAAATAATAGACTGTATCAAGTTATGTGTGCCTTTGAGTTAGCCCTGCGTTGTAATATGACAGATGTTTTGAGTTTGTGTATAAGTTTGCTTAGATTTTGGTCTACCAAAATCCTGCATACTGCTGGTGCAAATTCACCAGCAGTATGCAGGATTTTCTCAGTTCAACTGAAGGTCATACTGTTGGTGCACCGTGTGTAACTAACAACACTGCAACAAATCTAAGGACATTTCCCAAGCTTAGCAACTAAAAGAAAGCCAGTAAATAGAGATACATTAGCAAATAATAATCACACAATGATAGTATTAAAGTAAGTTATTTTCTGTTACAAGATACTCCAGATTAGAGAAACTGTTAATGTACATGCACCTGATTTTTTTTGGAGTAAATGCGCAGAGGATATGCAAATGTTTAAGAACTTTGACATTTCAATAACCAAAAGAAAATAAACTATGTGATGACAAACGGGAGCAGACATGGACTCTTAATGTGAGCTAGGTTAGCCTAGCCGTAATGATTCTGCCCTGCTCCATTGTCGGGTCATTATCACACAGAATTACACTGCCCCTCTTGTTTGTTACCCTCCTCCGCCTGCTTGCTCATTGGATCCGGGGCCACGTCCTGCATACCAGGCCTCAGATCTACCACTTTTGTTTTATTCATGTCCAGCTTCTATTTAGGTCACGTTGAATGGAGCCGCAAGCATACAAAACACAACTCTGCCCAGGGTTTTATTGCTATTCTTCTTGCATGGCTAACAATTCAGCTCAAAGATTCAGATTCTGGAGCTGGTATTCAAACCTGGGCAAATGTTCCCATCATCGATTAGGACAGCGTGTCGGCAAATGCACTTTCAATTTTATTTATGGCCCTCCTTAAATTGACAAGTAGCAGAAATAACAGATAAAAGATAACAGATTGTGCAATTAAAGAAAGCTGAAGGGGGCTTTTTAAAAGTGCCTCAGCGGAGGAAATGAACTAAAGAACAACTGGAGAAAGTTTATTAACTCACATTACCCGCCTCTTGCCAAACAAAGGTTTTGTCAAATATGAAAATGGAGTCTTTCTGTACAGGCCTTTTCCCCAACAAGCATCACTGATTACATTTTAAAGCAGAAAGAATATTGACCTTGTTCTGGGGTATACTCTATCACAGGGGTCTCCAACCTTTTTTAGGATGAGAGCTACTTTCAAAAAATAAAACAAGTCGGGGGCTACTTTTACTCCTTTTTTTGTTTTTTGCAGTTTATATATTTAGCACATTTGAACATTATGATATGCTGACCTTTAACTTGTGTGTGCTGTTTGGGTCTGTGGGACCCGTTTTCAGTGTTTACTAAAAGAACATGTATTCAATTTAATTATTTTAACCTGCTTTATTTGGGGGTGGACCTCACCTCCTCTTGGGGGGTCCGGGGGCATGCACCCCTGGGAAGAGTTTTTTTTTTTAAATGTTGAAGTGAAATGCATCAATCTGGTGCACTTTGAGCACACTTAATTTATGGATACAGCTCTCAACACTCATATGAAAGGGAGCTGTATACTTTTCAATAATCCACATCTTTAGAATATGATCACAACCAATAACAAATCATTTAAACTGGTTTATTCTTATCTTATGTTACCTATAGTATTCTTTCTTTTTATGTATGCATATTTGACTAATCACTCCCCTTTTAAACTGTTTTTTGTTATTTTTAATGTCCTATAGTACACATTGGAATGATTTCTTACTTTATCTATATTAAATAGATAAAGGTGTGCTCTCTTTCTCTCTCTCTGTCTCACTCGCTCACAGAGGCTGTGTGCTCCTCCGTGGCGATGACGGCTTGCGTTAAAAAATAATAATTAGGGATGCTCCGATCGAACGGCCCCAGTGTAAATTACGCCGTGTGAGTCAAGTGCAATAAGTGCAAGTTGCAACACACACAGAGTAAAGCTCTGGCTGTGTTGTATGTGTTGTACAGGCTGGCATGATAGGCTGTTCAATGAGGCTGATGTGTTGTGTAGATTCTGCCAGAAGGAAAGGTCACACTCCTTATGAAGCGATGATCTGCCGCTCCACATTGCTTTTCTTCCCGACTGCAACACTGGTCCTGCAAATCAAGCAAGAACGTGATTGGTCGATATTCATTGTGGGGGAGGAGGGGTGTTAGATATATATAGAGTTGTAGTAAGTAGAAATAGTTCGCTATGATTGAGGTTTTGTTTATGCATAGGGTAGATTCTTTTAGTTACATTTTCTTTTTTTTGTGTGTATTTCTACATTTTGGGAGAGCTAGTTATTGAGGGCTCGACGTGTTGGGGACCCCTGCTCTATCATTAAGGGGCCAATTGCCAAAAACTTCTGTTTAAATAAAAATACAGTCTGGAATTAGTTGAGAATAAAGTCAAAATGATCAAAAAAGAGTCAGCAAGATGATGAGTCGGACAGTGAGATCTGATGTCAGCTTCCAATACTTGACATTTGTTCATACTCTATGCTGTGGAAACTGTTCCGTCTGCAGTGTTTTTTTTTCAGAATTGTCTTCCTAAAATCTCTTAATATCTATTCACTTATTATAAAAACCTAAAACCTGGGCCATAAAAAAAACAAAACAATATATCATTGTCATTTTGCCTTTAATTATTCTTGTGGAAGACAGACCACCAAAAGCATCCCACCAGAACAGGACTTTCTCAGAGTAAACATATTGACTCTTCATTGTAGGAAAAGCACCGCACAAAAACTAATACAACTAATGTTGGCTGAATTCTCAATACTTGTCCGCGAGGGGACATGCACAAAATAATTAAACTATATTGTGAGAACAGGAGACCTCTAGCTCATTTCAGAGGGTTTTCTGTCTGGAAGTTACATTTCAACTACAAGGACATTTTGGTCAACTTAATCACATGTATTGGTTATTTTTCACAACTTGTGTTTATATAGAAGATATAATAAACAAAGAAATATCAGGGACGCAAAAGTGGTTTCCATCTTTGTGTTCATTGCAGAACCAGAAGGAACTCAACACTTTACTTCAGTGTCGACCAGCAGTAACCGAGTGCCTCGTGTGAAAAGAGTGACGTTCTGTTGGAGAGGAGAACATTGAACACATTCAGTGTGATTCGCCTTTACCAGGCAAAGAGCCTCTTCCAGCGTCCTGGGATCAGCTGAGGAGGAGGTTTGTTACATCAAACAGAAGAAGATCTCCTCTATCAGATGAGAGCTGTAATAAGAGAGCTGACCGTGTGTGTGTTAGTGTGTGCAGGTATGTTCTGCAGCCTCATTGATCAGCAGCTGCTATCAGAGAGCTGGTAATTACCTCCTGGGGTTCACTTTAAAGACCTTTCACCTGACGACAGATAGTCGGCCAGCAGCTCTGTGAGGCCCTGCTCCACACCGACACCTACACCGTCCCCACTTCCTTCTCGTTTGTGCTTTTGCCTGTAGGGCCGTCAATATTAAGGGTGATTCTAAAACAACTAGTGGGAGGTGAAAACTATTTATTAAACCCTCCAACAGCAAGTCTGCATCGTTTCTAGCTTAACAAGCAGCAATAGCTGACCATATGAAACGTTGTTTGTGTTTGTTATGAAACACGCTCTAAACGAACATTTCTGTGCAAACATTTAATCCTAATCTGCGCAAAATAAGAAAGATATTTTATATAGAACGGGAGCCGTGTGGTGCAGTGGGTTGTGCCTTGGTGTTGGGGTCAGGGGGTCACAGGTTCAAACCCCACTGCAGTCAGCAAGTCGTTGTGTCCCTGAGACACTTCACCCCAAATTGCTCCTGTGGGGATTGTCCACAGTATTGAGTATGTAAGTCGCTTTGGATAAAAGCGTCTAACAAGTGACATGTCATGTAATGTAATGTAATGTAATATAGGCATACAGATGTTAACAGCTGAAGGTTATATTTATTTTTTGACTACCATAACATTCCTGTTAAGTCTAGAAAACGGTAGCGTATAGGTTTGATTGAAAAGGGACTGACAGCTAATAAACATCAGAAAAACGAGAAATAAACACAACAGCATTTTTTGAGTTTAACACATTTAAAAAAAAATGTATTGATAAGGAGAGTAACTTTTTATTTGTTTATAAATGTGATTCGACTGCACAGACTCGATAAAATAAATCAACTGATCAAAATGTTCTGCCTTCTGCTGTAACCAAAAGTAACGATAACGATCTCCTCATTGCTGCTGACTCTGGCCGCCTCAGCATCCTCATCCTCCTAGACCTCTCTGCAGCATTTGACACCATCTCTCACAACATCCTCCTCACCCGCCTCTCAGACCTCCTAGGTGTCACTAGCACAGTGCTGTCCTGGTTGACATCCTACCTCCACAACAGGAAAGAGTTTGTCTCCATCAGTGGCTCAAACTCACCCCCGGCCCCAGTCCACCACGGTGTACCCCAGGGCTCTGTGCTTGGCCCCCTCCTGTTCACCATTTACATGCTCCCCCTCGGCCAGATCATCCGACATCATGGACTCAATTTCCACTGCTACGCTGATGATACCCAATTGTATCTCAGCACCACTCCATCCTCCCAGCTCCCCCTCAGTCTCTCATCAACTGCCTGCATGACATCAAAACATGGATGTCTTCCAACTATCTTAAGCTGAACAGCAATAAAACAGAGCTCATGGTTGTGGCACCCAAGGCCCTGCTCCAGAAGGTTGTTGACTTCGTCCTTGAGGTTGACGGCTGCTCCATCTACCCATCCCCTGAAGCCCGCAACCTGGGTGTCATCCTTGACTCCACCCTTTCCTTCCATTCCCACGTCAAGTCTGTAACCAAATCGGCCTTTTACCACCTGAGGAACATTGCCAGACTCCGACCGTCACTCTCGGAGTCGGTTGCCGAAACCCTGGTGCATGCGTTTGTCACCACCCGCTTGGTGGTTCGGGATTCCCAACAAAACCCTGGACAGGCTCCAGTATGTCCAAAACTGTGCTGCTAGGGTACTCACGCACACAAAGCCGTGGCAGCACATCACTCCCACCCTCATCCACCTCCACTGGTTGCCAGTCAAGTCCCGCATCACCTACAAAGTCCTCCTCCTTACCTACAAGTCCCTCCATGCCCTTGCCCCCCAGTACCTATCGGACATCCTTCACCCACAAGCCCCACCCCGGAACCTGCGGTCCTCAGACTCTGGCCTGCTTACCACCCCCCGCACCAAACTGCGAACCTTCGGGGACAGAGCCTTCAGTGTGGCAGCCCCCACCCTCTGGAACGCTCTCCCTGCGGAGATTCGCAACATCCCCACACCTGACGCCTTCAAAAGGGCCCTCAAGTCCCATCTGTTTGCCAAGGCTTTCGGCCCCTAAATCGATCTGTTGTTTTGTCTGTCTGACGTTTGTTTTGTTATGTTTGTTTTTGCCCTATTACTTGTAAAGTGATCTTGGGTCCCTTGAAAGGCGCTATATAAATCAAAGCTATTATTATTATTATTAAATGCTTTGAATCAAATTCACTGATTCCGGAAATGCAGCTTATTAACTTTCATTGTGTAGATTTGAGGTTTTTGACTTGAATGTAATACAGCAACGCATGCTATAAACAGGGAGCAAAAGAACACAGCAAAGCAGCACTGAATGAAAGCTTTACAGAGATACAGAGCAGCAATTTTGGCATAATGTAGCATTATTGTGATTTAAAAAAAAATAAAGTTTCTATTTGTCTTCTTTATGAAAAAATATTTAGAACAAGCAGGGAAACCTTTGAGAGACATTTTTGGAAAGACACTTCCAAGAAAAATGTTAAATAGATTTAATAATATAATTATATTTATTACACTTCAATTGCAGATTTGATTCAGAATCTTAAAATATACTGCTTTGGGGCAACACTGGTATATAACCTACATATTTATTATAGGTCGGTCAGATTTCCTTTTATGTTCTGTAGCTTTTATTTTCAACAGTCATAAGGTGATACAATACTTAGGACGGAATAGACCCAAAAAACCCAGGAAATAGACACTGTCCCAGTGTCACTGACATAAAACAACAACTTAAAAAATTATCATCAAATCAATCAAACACCTGTAAATGAAAGTCTGTGTGCCCATCATTATGCTGAAGGATCAGTGGGGCCACATGGAGGAAATCCAGCTTGTGAACGATGGATCCGGATTGGGCTTCGGCATCGTGGGCGGGAGGACGGCCGGGGTGGTGGTCCGGACGCTCATCCCCAACAGCGTGGCTGCCAAGGTGAGCTCAGCTGATGAGTAATATATCATATTCATATCATTGCTGTATAATACCTTGGTGTCAGGGGTAATATTAAACAACAGGGGAATCTGAATAGACGTGGGATGATTGTTGACTGAGTGTTGAAACATCCAGCTGCCTCAGTGGATCAGCTGACCGGTGCTGCTGAAGCACAGATTAAAGCTCGGTGGACGTTTTCTGCATAAATAACAGTTTAAAAGACAAGCAGTGCATCAGAACAGACAGCAGGGCTCAGGGAGGAATTATCGCCATGTAAGTGGATTCATTACATCATTTAGATCAATTGGACAAGATGAATTTCTCTGCAAGAAAATAGAAAAAGCTAAGACTTGTTGAATCACTCGGCTGTTCAACAAACTGCCTATGAATTGCATTTTCAAATAAAAATTGATTTGCACTTAATTTGTAATCATCTTCTTTCCTCTTTTCCCTGTCCTTGTTATTTCCTAATAATTGTTTTATACTTGCTTATATTTATCAGTTTTTTTGTTTTCACTGAATACCGTAATTTGATCAGATCATTTCCACTCTGCTTTGGCTTTTCTACCTGATCTTCCTTTTCCATTCCATTTAGCCGTACCCTCTGCTTTTTATTTTAATGTTTGCTCTCTTATTGTATTATTTATTATTTAATTGTTCAAGCTCACATCACATTTCAGTTTGTACACTGAACTATAGAAGGAATGTTTTTAAATTACTGTTTTAAAATTCAAATGATAGGAAAATAATAGCCATGTGTGTACAGTTGTATTCCACTCTACAGTATTGTTTTTATTAGATTGTATTCTGTTATTTTCTGTTATCTTTTCTTAATCTTATTCTATGTTGCATGTATGTAGTTTATGTTTTTCTGCACTAACTTGCACATTGGTCACTTGCAACATTCTCTTACACTGTCTATTTTACATTGTTTTTTGTTATATGTTGCCCTATGTTGCATTGTTGGAGGAGTATGGGCCAGCACTCTACTGTCACTATTGTGCATATGACTAAAAAAGCCTTTGAATCTTCAGAATCTTTAAAATAAAGGTAGGACAAAACCCAATCCGGTGTTTCTTTTTGATTGGCTCTAATGCCCCATTCTCCTCCAATCAGGATGGGCGTCTCCGCACAGGTGACCACATCCTGCGCATCGGGGCGACGCCCACTAGCGGCCTCACAAGTGACCAGGTCGTCAACGTGCTGCAGGGCTGTGGGAGTCATGTGACGTTGCTCATCTCCAGGGATCCACAGGGTCAAAGGTCAACAGCCTCGCCTCCTCCACCCCCTCCTGCCTCGGCCCCGGTCTCCTCCTTACCCCCATGCCCCCCTGGCATACCCCCCCAACGCCGGCTCAGCAAGACGGTGAGCAGTCCAAAGAACCATCACGTAGGAACACTTTCAGTTAAGTTAAGTTTGAAGTTGTACAATTATTTCAGAGGAGAACTTTGTGCTGGACAAAGACACAAAAGCAGATTTTATTTTGTTTGTGATCTAATTGCTGCTGTCTTAGGAGACAGTGCAATCCCAAATATATACTGTATATGGACTCTATGTTTGTGTTACAGCCTAACCTGGAGGGGTATGAAATCCATGAGGTTCCCTTAACCAAGAATGACGGCCAAAGCCTCGGAATCTCCATCATCAGCTACAACACCCTGACCAGCCAAGGTAGGACAGGAGAAAGAGCAGTTAAAGCATACCATACAGTATCCAGTGAAACTCAATGCACATACACCAATATACCAATACAACAACCAGCTCAGGCAGGACATATATACACACTGCTATTGAACACCCATTCAAACACATTTTCAATTTGGAATTGAAAAATGCACGACAGTCTTTCTTCTCTGACATCATTGCCAAAAACAACGCACGTGCCTACTGTCGACTAACAAACCCCCCAGTGTCAGTAGCTCCAGAATTTCTATCCACCAGGGCCTGCAATGATTTTGCCTCCTTCTTCACTGACAAAATTCAGAAAATCAGCCAAGCAGTCAGTGCCTCTGCATCAGGTATAGCGAATGTGTGTCCACTTAAAATCAATTCAAACACCATGACACAATTCCATCAGATTAATGATAAAAACCTAGAAGACATTATACAACATCTGAAATCCTCCTCATGCTGCCTTGATATTATTCCAACAGGCTTTTTCAAAGATGTTTTTCATTGCATGGCCTCGGATCTCTTACATATTTCCACAGGCCCTGAAAACTGCAGTCATTAAACCGCTCTTAAAAATAATAATCTAGACTAGGGGTCTCCAACCTTTTTTAGGATGAGAGCTTTTGCAGTGTATATATTTAGCACATTTTAATATTATGCTTATTACCTTTGTGTGCTGTTTGGGTCTGTGGGACCCGTTTTCAGTGTTTACTAAAAGAAAATGTATGCAGTTTAATTATTTTAACCTGCTTTATTTGGGGGTAGACCTCACATACTCTAGTGGGGTCCTGGGGCATGCTCCCCCGGGACACATTTTTTTTAGAGGTCACCTATCATGCTATTTTTAGGCAATAGCATAGGTATATACAAATATATAAAAAACATGTCTATGAAGTGTTTTGCTCAAAATACCAAACAGATCACCCATTCTAGCCTTATTTATCTATTTCACTTCCTGTTTCAAAAGTGCTGATTTTGGGTATACAGCTTTAAAAAAAATGTATACATAAGAGGGGTGGTGATGCCGGCTCATGTGGGAGATTCTACCGGCAGATACTGCCGTGATGAAACGCCATATCATGGATTATCAAGGATTATCTCTGAAACAGTCTGGAGCTCAAAGGCTTTCTCTCTTGCCGGTTATACCACAAGGTGAGTTCCTCTTTTATTTTCCTGCTTCTTCACACACATGCTCTCTCCATTGCCTATATGACATCAAATCACCGCAAATCTGGATCAGCTCCGTTGTAGCCCCGTTTTTTAGAGATCTGGGTACGGAGGAAAAGAGAGGGTTATATTTGCTGACGCTGCGTGAGTTCCCTGACACACCAGGGACACATATATATGTATAAAAGACATCAAAAATGTAATTTTGCATGATAGGTCCCCTTTAAATGTTGACGTTAAATGCATCAATCTGGTGCACTTTGAGCACAAAAATAATTGATAGATACAGCTCTCAACACTCAGATGAAAGAGAGCTGTATACTTTTCAATAATTCAAAAATCTTTAGAATATGATCACAACCAATAACAAATTATTTAAACTTGTTTATTCTGATCTTATGTTACCTAGTTGGCATTCTTTCTTTTTTATTTATGCATATTTTACTAATCACTCCCCTTTTAAACTTTTGTTTTACTGTCCTATAGTACCAGAGATGGGGTCGTTACTAAAAAAATGTAATATATTACATTTTACATATTACTTTAAAAAAAGTAATATATTACACTACTTCGTTACTCTCTACATAAAGTAATTTGTTACTTTACTTGTTACTTTACTCGCAGGGCCGGCCCGCCCCTCCCTGCAGGCAGATCACGCAGACTGCTAAAGTTTCAAATGTTCTCTTTAGTTCAGTTTCCATTGTCGCATAAGACTGATCCAGATCCTGAATGTTTTCCTATCTGACCGTGGTTGTCCTCTGTCTCCTGCTATCTGACCGTGGCTGTCTCCTGCTATCTGACCGTGGCTGTCCTCTGTCTCCTGCTATCTGACCGTGGCTGTCCTCTGTCTCCTGCTATCTGACCGTGGCTGTCCTCTGTCTCCTGCTATCTGACCTTGGCTGTCCTCTGTCTCCTGCTATCTGACCATGGCTGTCCTCTGTCTCCTCCTATCTGACCGTGGCAGTCCTCTGTCTCCTGCTATCTGACCGTGGCTGTCCTCTGTCTCCTGCTATCTGACCGTGGCTGTCCTCTGTCTCCTGCTATCTGACCTTGGCTGTCCTCTGTCTCCTGCTATCTGACCATGGCTGTCCTCTGTCTCCTGCTATCTGACCGTGGCTGTCTCCTGCTATCTGACCGTGGCTGTCCTCTGTCTCCTGCTATCTGACCGTGGCTGTCCTCTGTCTCCTGCTATCTGACCGTGGCTGTCCTCTGTCTCCTGCTATCTGACCGTGGCTGTCCTCTGTCTCCTGCTATCTGACCTTGGCTGTCCTCTGTCTCCTGCTATCTGACCGTGGTTGTCCTCTGTCTCCTGCTATCTGACCGTGGCTGTCTCCTGCTATCTGACCGTGGCTGTCCTCTGTCTCCTGCTATCTGACCGTGGCTGTCCTCTGTCTCCTGCTATCTGACCGTGGCTGTCCTCTGTCTCCTGCTATCTGACCTTGGCTGTCCTCTGTCTCCTGCTATCTGACCATGGCTGTCCTCTGTCTCCTCCTATCTGACCGTGGCAGTCCTCTGTCTCCTGCTATCTGACCGTGGCTGTCCTCTGTCTCCTGCTATCTGACCGTGGCTGTCCTCTGTCTCCTGCTATCTGACCTTGGCTGTCCTCTGTCTCCTGCTATCTGACCATGGCTGTCCTCTGTCTCCTCCTATCTGACCGTAGCTGTCCTCTGTCTCCTGCTATCTGACCGTGGCTGTCCTCTGTCTCCTGCTATCTGACCGTGGCTGTCCTCTGTCTCCTGCTATCTGACCGTGGCTGTCCTCTGTCTCCTGCTATCTGACCGTGGCTGTCCTCTGTCTCCTGCTATCTGACCGTGGCTGTTCTCTGTCTCCTGCTATCTGTATTTTGCGCAGTCTATCTCTGCTCACGCTGTTGCGTCGGCGTGTTCTCCTGCGTGCTGGTCATGTGTCGCACTGGAACACACCGCAAAGACTTCAACCGAGCACGTACGAACTGCGTATGCGTGAGTGGCAATAACTCTCCTTACCAGCAGCAGGCGGCGGTAGTGTGTATTCGTCATTCAAAACAGACAACAACCGGAAGACAGAGAAGAAGAACAGACTGCGTGATATAAACAAACAACAAATAGCTGTGCGTTAGCTTCACCTTAGCATGTGTTCTTTGCAGGTGTTTGTTGAGGTTTGACGTGGTGTTCACAGCAGTGGATAACAGCTTCTGGCCTGGACACAGTTTGCACCTCACCGTCACATTCCTGTCTATTCTTCGGACGAACTCAAAATAATGGGCATACTATGGGCATAGATATGTCTCATAATTATTTGTGTGAACATAAAAATAATTTGTGTGTAAATATGTGATTTGGAAATGTAAAACACCACAAATGCATTTAAAAGATTTGAAAACTCACAAATAAATGTGCAAGTGTAAAACGGATCTGCAAATACGCTAAATATTTTCACAAATAAAAAAAAGATCTGTGAATATCTCTTTAATATTTACAACTTTCGATCAGGCATTTGTGAATCCATTTTGTATTTGCCGACCAAAAATGCGCTTGCGGATCTCAAATCTCTGCTCGTGGATCTCACATTTCTGCTTGTGGATCGTCTTTTTACACACACGGAATTTTGAGACATATTTTCCGCCGGTCTCGGCTAAAATCTACTCGTGTCACTCGGTTATTTTCGGAAACCACGTGATGGCCCGCTGATGACGACATTTCCGCATGATTTCAAAGTAAGAGCATGATGGTTTGTTTAATGCTGTTTTTTTTTATAATGAACAGCGGAACGTTAGATGCATTCTTTATCACCATCACCATCATCATCATGTTATAGTGATAGTTAGTTTGTGTTAGTTTATTGGATCAATATAGCATATATCGAGCACATGCGTTGATGTTGAAGTACAGGCTATACGCCACTTTCGGATCCCTTTGGGAGCAGCTGGCAGCGAAGCAGCCCAGACAAAACTCTTTCTTCATTGTTTGTTGTGTATTCAGTCAAGCAGGTCAAAGTTACAAAGCACTTCACATCTTATTAATCGGCCTAATTTTACTTTACCAGTGCAGTAATAAACTAATCTATAGAAAAGCAGCATTTTTAGGTCAGCCTTCATAGCAATGGTGTAGTCTACGTGATACGCGGGTATACGACGACGCTGAAGTTGGCTTCCGATTCGGCAGTGAAGGGGAAAGTTAAGGGACATTTAATTTACAGCGCTGAGCGAACAATCCTCCGTGTTTGAACCTCTTAAATAGCTGCATAGCCGATTTATTTGGACTGGATTATCCCAGGGAGTCTAAAGATTCTTTATAACCCAGTTTGAGATTTGTGAAACCTTTATTCTATTTGTGAAAATACAAAAAGTGAGATTTCAGTGCTTTTTTTACATGTAGACCACATCAGACCAGGTCCTGATCTAAAACTACTAAACCTAGACTCATCAAATCTGGACTGGATTATCCCAGAGGGTCTAAAGATTCTTTATAACACGATTTTAGCCGAGACCGGCGGAAAATATGTCTCAAAATTCCGTGTGTGTAAAAAGACGATCCACAAGCAGAAATGTGAGATCCACGAGCAGAGATTTGAGATCCACGAGCAGAGATTTGAGATCCACGAGCAGAGATTTGAGATCCGCAAGCGCATTTTTGGTCGGCAAATACAAAATGGATTCACAAATGCCTGATCGAAAGTTGTCAATGTTAAAGACATAATCACAGATATTTTTTTTATTTGTGAAAATATTTAGCGTATTTGCAGATCCGTTTTACACTTGCACATTTATTTGTGAGTTTGCAAATCTTTTAAATGCATTTGTGGTGTTTTACATTTCCAAATCACATATCTACACACAAATTATTTTTATGTTCACACAAATAATTATGAGACATATCTATGCCCATACAGTAGCATACCTCCACCCCTCGAAAGTTATCGCTGACTCAGCCATGTTTATGCAGCACTGCACGTGGAGATGTGGACGCGCAAGTCGCGCAGATTACGTACATATAAACCTGCCGCGGAAACCCCTCTTGTCTGTCAGTGTGATGATTATGACTGATTTTAGTAAGTAACGAAGTAACGCGTGTCGGGGAAATGTTGGTAACTGTAGTGTGATTACTGAATTATAAAAGTAGCGTGTTACACTACTCCGACAAAAGTAATATTATTACAGTAACGCGTTACACCCAACTCTGTATAGTACACATTGGAATGATTTCTTTCTTTATTTTTTACAACTATATTAAATAGATAAAGCATACATGCCAACCTTTCCGAATCCAAAAGAGGTAGGTTTGTGCGTGGCAAATGTGCACGCCCAAACTAGGTAATCAGAAGAAATGGAACCCCAGTAATTACATGTATAAACCATATATTTAACATATATTGCATCATTTTATGCATTTTTTAGAAATAAGTGGTAGTTTGGTAAACAGTGACATCAACGACATGTTTGGTCTGTAAAATGTCCAAAAGTAAAAGAATGGGAGATACATATCCCAAGTCTCCACACATGTTATTATATGTTGTGTGTTTCTGGTCCTCTTTCAGTTGCGACAGTGTAGATGATAGATGTGTCAGGATGTAGAACTCTTGTGTGAACATTGGATAAAGCCATTCTTGTTTCATGTTGTTGACATATTAGTCAAAGGTTTGCACAGAGCGATATATCTTTGTGTTGCGGCATATATCAGAAAATACTGCATTAAAAAAAGTAATTTCCTGCATGTTTTTGCAGTGTGATATAAATAATGTACAAGCTTTCAGATTGCTGTAGTTCACCAAACAGAGACATTAACGACATGTTTGGTGTTGAAAATGTCCGCAAAAAGTGAAAGAATAAATATCTCAAAATGTTATTGTATTTTTTGTGCGTTTGTGGTCCTCTTTCAGTTGAGACACTGTAGGATGCTTCCGGAAAATACCAAACACTGGATGTCTTTCAGTCGCCAACATGTGTTTTCGAGACATTGATATTAACGGGGAAACCCTGCTGGACTCAAATGCCACGTCTCTGTTCCCTAAACTCATTTGGGAGTGATGACTGATTATTATCAGTCCCGGGGGACTGCGGCAGGCTGCTATGACTGTGTTTTCCGAAGTGGAGGCTGGCTTGACCGCAGTCCCGGGGGTAACGCTGCCCTTCCTCTGCACGTTGTTTCTCTTTCAGAAACACAGAGGACTGTTTGTATGATGGGATCACAGACACGCTGCAATCGGTTTACGCTAAAAGTCGAGTCCAGTGTCTGGAGTTTCATTTCTATTTTTTATGATTTGGGAAGAACGAAATTCGGTAGGGAAAGCCAGTTAAATCGGTAGGCGGTAGACACATGTCAAAAGCGGTAGACTACCGCCCAAATCGGTAGGGTTGTCAGGTATGGATAAAGGTGTACATTGGAAATATTTGTTTACCTAGATGACCAAATAATTTGAGAACCACTGAGATAACTTAGACTAAAGTTAACTATCCAAACACTCAAGAGTCCTTTACCTCACTGAGACAGGAGAGAGCTCTCCCTCTCCTTGTTGTAAAAACAGCTTCTAATATCTGTAAACTCTGAGCTAGCACCAGATGCTAGCACCAGATGCTAACAACACAAATCCCCGTAACTGGTGCGTGCTGTAGCTCGCTCTCTGTCTCTCTCTGTCTCGCTCGCTCATAGAGGCTGTGTGCTCCTCCGTGGCGATGGTGGCTTGCATTAAACCATAATAATAAACATATTTGTAAAGTGGGGGGGGACACAAACAGGATTTAGAAAAGTGGGGGGGACATGTCCCCAGTGGAAATTATGTCATGCGTATGTGTGCGTCAAGTGCAAGAAATATATATACAACACACACAGAGTAAAACTCTGCCCCTCATGTGTTGTACAGGCTGGCATGATAGGCTGTTCAATGGGGCTGATGTGTTGTGTAGATTCTGCCAGAAGGAAAGGTCAAACTCCTTATGAAGCGGTGAGCTGCCGCTCCACATTGCTTTTCTTCCCGACTGCAATGCTGGTCAATCAAGCAAGAACGTGATTGGTCAATATTCATTGTGGGGGGAGGAGGGGTGTTAGATATATATAGATTTCGCTATGATTGAGGTTTCGTTTATGTATAGGGTAGATTCTTTTAATTTCCTTTTTTGTTTGTATGCATTTGACAACATTGACCACAACATATTACGAGACCGACTAGAAAACTGGGTGGGACAACAGTTCTAAACTGGTTTGAATCCTACTTAAAGGACAGGACAAAGTTTCTAATAAGCAAAAAGACTGCAAAATGCGTCTATGATTATGTTTTGTATTTTCGATCTTTCCAATCCAGACGAGAGATCTCTCTCCCCCGTCTGTGTGCGAGGTGGCGGGCCAGTTACACACACGCAGCTGCTACATGCAGCAACACACACACACACACACACACACACACACACACACACACACACACACACACACACACACACGGAGGAGATGGCGGAGAGAACGCGCTCCGAGGTGGTTAAACTTTACCCGTCTCGATACTCGTTACCAAAAGTGCAAT
Source organism: Pseudochaenichthys georgianus (assembly GCF_902827115.2). NCBI lineage: Eukaryota > Metazoa > Chordata > Actinopteri > Perciformes > Channichthyidae > Pseudochaenichthys > Pseudochaenichthys georgianus. The sequence continues at coordinate 45,429,793 of NC_047506.1, read as the reverse complement.
AAGAGTTTATCATGTGAGGGCGGTAACACGAGCAGTTTGTCTAAACATTTATCAAAAGTGCTCCACATCCAGACGGAGGAATGCACCGGGTTCCACTGTCTTTCTAGCAGCTCTGTAGCCCCGTCCAGAGGAACGTCTCCACGTCAAGTGTTCTGTATGCTAGCAACAACACCAATCATACAAACATGGGTTAATGATTAGAGGTAACGGAGTTATTTATTTTGTTAAAGTTTCAGCTATTCTGTTTACAGTTCTGTCATCACATTATTTAATACCATTTGTTAAAACATTGTTGTTTCTTTTGATGTGAAATATTATGTATTTAATTTAAATAAAAAGCAATGTTAGTTTTGTTCACAATTTGTTTAGTTAGTTTACCTTAAAACCGATAAAAGTACCGTTAAAAGACCGGATCGATAAGCGGTATCGATGAAAGTAGTAGTACCGTTAAAACCTTAACGATACCCATCCCTAGTCCCTGGTGTGTAAGGAGACTCACAAAGTGTCAGAAAATAAAACCCTCTCTCTTTTCCTCCTTACCCACATCTCTAAAAACGGGGGTACAACAGAGCTGATCCAGATTTGCTGCGTCATGACGACATTACTAAAATGTGGGCTTGCTCTACGCCCACAGCCCTATCAGAAACGTTGCTTTATCAGAAACAATGTGACATGTTTTGGAAGTAATATGGTCTGTGTTTACGTTAGCAAGCATCGCTAACATTCAGAGCTAACACTGTACTGGAGAGTGTGTGAAAAAGCCGGATATAAAAAGGAACTCTCCTTGTGGTAAACCCGCAAGAGAAAAAACGTTTGAGCTCCATACTGTTTCAGAAATAATCCTTGATGTGGTTTGGAACATACTATGGCGTTTAATGACAGCAGCATTTAGCTGGGAATCTGGGTAGAAACCTCTCATGAATGCTCCAAAGGGGCGTGGCCAGCAGCAGCTCGGCAACATTTAAAGCTACGGACCCACAATCAGCACTTTAGTAATAGGCTGAAATAGAGGGGTATGAGGCATGCTGCAATGCACGGTCTGTTTGGTATTTTGAGCAGTACTTCATAGACATGTTTTTGATATATCTGAGACCTATAATGTATGCCTAAAAATAATATAATAGGAGACGTTTTACATCTACATGCTACCACTGGCTCAGATAATGCAAAACAACAAAATAAGTTACCATAGATGCAGATGACACACACATGTACATAACCATTTCACCAGGAGACTATGCTCGATCTCAAACACTGAGTAAGTGCATTGAACACATCAATGACTGGATGTGTCAGAACTTTCTCCAATTAAACAAAGATAAAACTGAGGTAATGGTTTTTGGAGCCAAGGCAGAACGTATAAAAGTTAGCGCTGAGCTTCAGTCTGCAATGTTCAAACAACAGATAGAGCCAGAGATCTAGGTGTAGTCATGTACTCTGACCTGAGCTTCAACAGTCACATTACAACAGTTACTAAGTCAGCCTACTATCACCTAAAGCAGTGGTTCTCAACCTTTTTACACCAAGTACCACCTGACAACACAAGTGTCTCTCCAAGTACCACTAGACCAGTGTTAAAATACAGTCTGTGCTCAGTCCATGCAGGACTCGGAGGCACATGCATTCATAATAACATTGTTTATTGTCAGCCACAGCTACATGTACAAAGGTCAGTCTCTCTCTCTCACACATCACTCTCTCTCTCTCTCATCACTCACTCACTCACTCACTCACTCACTCACACACCACAAGTGAGAATATAAAGAACAAAATAATAACTTATTCTCACATAACAAATGACAACTGTACACACATGTCGTTTCCTGTACCAAAGTGTGAATGTAGGCCTCCTGTAACCACCCACATTGTAACAGAACACGTCCTCTTGGGAATTCAGTTCACAACAATAATGAAGCCTCCAGGAGTAGATGAGCCTGAGGGCTGATGGCTCATCTGCAGTCTGCTGGTGTTTGCTATTGCCATTTCTGTGGAGGCAAAGTACAAAAGGAAAGAAAAAAGATAACCATTAAAGGTGGGGTAGGTAACTTTCAGAAACCGGCTCGAGTGCACTAACATTTGAAAGTACACAGCCGAAAGGAATCCGCCCCTTCCTTCAGACTTCCTTACAGCACCTCCTCCAACACACACGAACACGCACATGACGTCAGCAGACTGGTGAAAGTGGCCGCCTGTTGCTGGCGAGTCATTGAAGTACTGCTGCTATGCACGCCCAATGAGGGCACGCCCAATGACGGCACGCCCAATGACGGCACGCCCAATGACGGCACGCCCAATGACGGCACGCCCAATGAGGGCACGCCCACGTCACTTCTCTCCTCCATCACAGTGGCCGTGCACATCACTGTTGCATTGCTTGCGGAGCCTGCGCTTGTGCTCGGTTGATGACTGTCCTCCTCCTCATTCACTTGTTCACTTTCGCTGGTAACATTCTCCTCTGTACCCCCTCCCACCCTGGACACAAACTGTTCACCCCCTCCCCTCTGGCTCCATCGGGACCAGGACCTCTCCCCACCTGAACAGATTATTCCCCTCTTAAGCAAGGCCCGGCCCCCCCACTGACACTTTACCTGCCACATCTCTATATGCATTACATTAATGCACACAATGTTCATACTCCTTTCTGCACACATTCTTATTTCACATTTCATAGTTTATATTCTAAAATTCATTCATAGCATTCTATTTCCATGTAAATTACTGCTTTATTTAATTTGTATTGCTATTAACTATATTTTATTACGGTGTAAAAGATTAGATTTCTTGTTTTTTATATTTGATGTATGTGCTGTGGCATCAAGTCAAATTCCTAGTAGGTGCGAACCTACCTGGCATTAAACCTGTTTCTGATTCTTCTGAATACCTCCTGTTTGGAGCCACGTTGTTAACATCATTCAGCGTTCTTCTTTCTTTAGCTTACTTGCAATGTTCGCTAATCGTTCGCGGGTAGTATGGTCGTCATTAGCAACGCTAATACGCTTTAAATTTGTTTCTAAATATAAAAACAACAATAGCCAATTAGAACTTATTTAAACCACAGTTTCAATTATCTCAAGCTTATTTCATTCATTGTAGTATTTTGATAGTATGATTTATTTTGTAATGAATGTTATTCAATCAAGCCTCAAACTGAGGGCACTTGTCCCTACAGCCTGTTTTAAATGGAAGATGTCTGAGGTCCTTACCACCAGCTGCTCTTGCAGTAATAAGTAGTGTACCTCTCTTACTGTCCTAAATGTACACAATGGAGTGACTGCTTTTTGTCTTTTGTTTATTTAGTTGTGTTTTCTGTGTTATGTGTGAGAACCGTTGCTGCCTTCTTGGCCAGGTCAGCGTTGTAAATGAGATGTTGTCTCAATGTTTTCATCTGGTTAAATAAAATAAAAAAATAAAAACGTTTGTTATATTTCAGATTCCTCCGCGTACCACTAGCGGGAGCTGGCGTACCACAGGTTGAGAACCACTGACCTAAAGAACATATCTAGGATTAAAGACTAATGTCACAGCAGGATCTGGAGAAACTTGTCCATGCTTTTATCTTCAGTAGACTGGACTACTGCAATGGTGTCTTCACAGGTCTCACTAACACATCTATTAGGAAGCTGCAGCTGATTCAGAACGCCGCTGCTCGAGTCCTCACTGACACTAAGAAAGTGGACCACATCACTCCTGCTCTGAAGTCTTCACACTGGCTTCCTGTGTGTCAAAGAATAGATTTATAAATACTGCTGCTGGTTTATAAAGCACTGAATGGTTTAGGCCCAAAATACATTTCTGACCTCCTGCTAAACTATGAACCATCCAGATCTCTCAGGTCTTCTGGGACTGGTCAGCTTCCTGTCCCCAGAGTCAGAACTAAACATGGAGAAGTTCAGTTATTATACGGTAACAGCTCGATGCTAGGCGATCCCTCGCCATGGAACACGATGATGTCATAACTCCAACTGACATGCTCAGAACGCAAACATCACATGATGGTTAACACTGCTGCCCTGAACAGCTCTATATCAAATCTGATGTTACATAATGTGGCGTTACCATGGCAACACATCCCTCGCCATAAAACACGATGTCGCTGTAACTCCAATGGACACGGTCCGTTCGTCCCCAAATCTTCACTTGTATATCACCGGTCCATGCCTCAACAGCTCTACGCTAAAGCTGGGGTCTCATATGCCGTTTCCATGGCATCCCTCGCCATAAAACACAATGTAATCATAACTCAATGGAAAATCGTCCAAATTGCACTAAACTTCAGATGATGGCTAATGGTCCGGCCCTCAACAGCTTTATGTCAATTATGGGGTGTCATCATATGCCGTTGCCATGGCGATAGATCACTCGCCATCAAACAAAAAGTTTATGTTACTGCTGTAACTCCTATAGACAATGTCCGATCGGCCTGAAACTTCCCACATTTGCCAACGGCCGAGTCCGGAAAACACTGACACGTCGATGTGCGGACAACAGCCCGTGGAGCGTCGAAGACCCGCTCAACGCTGCTTGCAGCTTTAATTATCTTTGATTTTAAATGAGTGTTTTTAAATGGCATTTTACATTATGTTTCTGCTGCACTATTTCTTAATGCTCTTAATATCTTTCATTTTTGTTAAACCTTTTGAATTGCCTTGTGTTGAAAGGTGCTATATAAATAAACTTGCCTTGCCTTAGAACGTTTACTGTAAAACAACAATAGTGCAGCTGTATAACTTTTATTATTACACAGTTGAATACTTGATTCTGATTGGTCAATTTGGAAATTTCAGAGGTTAAGTAAAGTTGCTATTTTTTCTTTTTCAATAATGACTGCCTCGCTGCACATTATCCCGCTTATTACAGGACCACATACTGAATACAAAATAGTAATTCAAAATGATTTTATTGAATTAAAAATTATCGTATTACTTCCACTTCCATATAATACTCTGTTCAACGGCATACTGGCTACGGCTGGAAGGAACTGTGAACAGACTTCGGCAGTTAAACCTTGATCCGTGCTGCCGTCATTTGAGATTACATTGCTCAATCAATCAATGTTTATTTATATAGCCCAATATCACTCATTGCTGTTGTCGCAGTTCCAGCGGTTGGTACGCCGCTTTGTGTTGAGGCTTTGGGGGGTTTCCTGTGAACCAGTTGGCTTATATTGTTATTGTTATCAAGTGATACAGTGCAAAATAACTCCCATCTGAGGGCCTTTACATTTGACACAATGTGAAGGAATTCATATGGTTCTGAATGTTGTCAAGTTGAAGATGCAACATTTGTTTTATTCAACACAGTCTGTTACATTTCACAGTCTCAACTTGTTGCCCACAACATCTGGATTGGTGTTGTTTATTCTTTTATGAAACAGGTTTATGAAGCGTTGCATATTTCCCTTATTGTGCTGCTCTGTTTTTATTGGTCCAATAAAATGTAAACTCTCTCCTCTCTGTCTCCTTCTCCCCCCCCTGTTCAGACGCAGTTGGTGTTTTTGTGAAACATGTGGTTCCTGGTAGTGCTGCAGATCAAAGCGGAAACATCCAAGTCCACGACCGCCTGCTCGCTGTAAGAGAAAGATTTCATCCAAAATATTATTATTAAATCGGTCAAACTTTTTAATCTGGACAAGATGTTCTCTGTCCATCTCATTTGACATGTGACACTTCAGAGAGATTACAGATCAACCTGATCTGGCATCTGTTATCACTCCTTTCCCTGTCTCTGTCTCAACTTGTCTTTCTCCCTGTACTCTTGTGTGTCAACAGTTGAATGGCGTCAGTCTCCATGGTATGAACAATCAGGAAGTTCTGGAGGTGATGAAGAAGATGGGTCAAACTGTGCTGCTCAGTGTGGTCAGGAAGAAACCCAGAACCCTGGAGAGATCCCTAGATAAAGGTAGATGGATGGACAAATGGATGCCAACAGACAGACACTGAGGGCCCCAGTAGAGTTTGACATATTGATATGTCAAGGCAAGTCAAAAGCATTGCAGTTGAACACAGGCTGGAGAGAGGCCTCTCGAGACGGAGAGATGGTAACTGTGGGTAGTTGCACCTGTGCTTTTTCACCTGCCATAACAAGTTGGAATGTTTGGCACAAAAGGGCATTTGACTTCTTCATTTTCTTCAGCCAAGCTGTAACATGGAGAGATGACTGAATATAACACTGACTGTAATAGCAGCAAATGGTTCTGTTTTTAAGAGCATGTCCCATAATGCAACACATACTGTTGCAAATAAATCAGACAATTATAAAGGAAATATGTGTTTACATCATTTGTGGTCAAAACGTTTGAGACCCACTGAGATGACTTAGACTAAACACTCAGAGTCCTTTACCTCACTGAGCCTCTCAGCCTGACAGGAGAGCTCTCCTCCACCCTGGTTGTAGAAACATCTACTTCTTATATCCGTTAGTGCAGCTAGCACCAGATTCTAATAACAACAGAGAACAACCCTCTCTTCCTCTCCCTCACTCGCTCGCTCCCACGCTCACACTTTGGCTGTGAGCTGCGGGCGCCAGATAAGCCAACATCCCCCACTTTCCTCACATGCAGCGCCCATCGCACACAGGGCAAATGAAAAGTGTAACCGAGGTGAAAAGGGTGTTACATTTACTTAATTATGAATGTTGTTGCATCGAGGCTGAAAATTAGGAAGAGCACCAACGGTCAAACATGTTTTTACCAACTCACAGGTTTATCATTACTTTGAGAACAAAGACATCAGAGATACTGCTCCAGCTGCTACAATGGTTTGGCTTGTTTGGACCAGATGTACCTGCATGTGTCTTGCTGTTCTGAGTGTAGTTCTGGTTTATGGATAAAAGCGTGAAATGTAATGTAAAATAAGATAAAGACGTAATTTCCCCCAGGGAAACGTGTGTGCACTGATGCTGTACAAAGTAGAACACGGTGGGAAAAACAGTGTTTCGCCAAGGCCAATGGGGCATTGAGGTGCTCCTTAGATGGTCCTATTCCAACGTGGAGACTTGAATCTGGTGTGTTCATGGCATTCATGTTTAAATGTGGAAACAACATAGTGTTGTAGTCAATACCACGTTATCCGAGGGGGGAGTGCTGAGGAGTGCTGAGGCACATAGTGTGTAGGCGCATAGTGCGTACAAGTGGCCAAAGCTCTGCTGACTCAATAACTGCAGATTTCCAGCCCTGGCATTAATATCAGAACAAAACTGTGGGAGCTTCATGGGTTTTCATGTCCAAGCAGCTGCATCAAGCCTTACATCAACAAGCACAATGCCAAGCGTCAGATGGAGGGGTGTAAAGCACGCACTCAGGAGCAGTGGAAACATGTTCTGTGGAGTGACCAATTAGCTTCTCTATCTGATGGACAAAACAAAAGGGAGATGCAAATCGGCTTAGAATGGCCATTTTAGCCATAGTCAATTCCCTCATTGTACGTCACCCTGTCATGCCCAATCTCCGCCAGTCTGTGAAGAATTTCCTCCGGCACGAAACTCAGAGGACGGAAAGGAAGGATCCTCCTGACCAGTGGCGGCCGGCCCATAGGGGCGCGAGGGGCACCGCCCCACCTCTTCCCACATACAAAATAAAAATATATTTAAAGGTCCCATGTCATGCTTTTCCGGTTATTGCCCGTCCCCTTGTGTGTTATGAAGCTTTTTATGCATGTAAACAGTGTGCAGAGTCAAAACCCTCAAAGTACACCCTGTAGCGAGTAAACTCTAACACAGAGAAGACCTCCCCAAAAGCCTCGTTGGAGATTTCTCAGTTTCCATTGTTTACTTCCTGCCCCGTGTGACGTGGCTGCACCGTGCAACGTCACTTCTTCTGCTGATTGGTCCAAATTGACCAATCCACGGACTTCCTCACACACTCAGTGCTGCAGGCAGCTCTGCTGATCTCTCCTCCCTGCTGCAGGCTGATAACAGACCGTTGGGATCGCGGCAACATTCTCTCTGCAGACCCATTCTCACAGCGTTTATCAACCTCTTTCTTACTCAATATCAAGCCACACTTATTGTTTTTACTTCGGCTGTGACTTTGTGTGTGCTCAGGGTGAGTTTGGCTGTGTTTGGCTGTGTATCGCTAAACAAGGAAACAACACCTCCACGGAGTTCAGCGCGATTCACAACGTGAAACAATCGGACGTTGTGAATCGCGCTGAGCTCCGTGGAAGTGTGGTTTCCTTGTTTAGCGAACAATAAGTGTGGCTTGATATTGAGTAAGAAAAAGGTTGATGAACGCTGTGAGAATGGGTCTGCAGAGAGAATTTCGCCGCGATCCCAACTGTTATCAGCCTGCAGCCAGGGAGGAGAGATCAGCAGAGCTGCCTGCATAGAGTGTGTGTGTGAGGAAGTCCGTGGATTGGTCAATCGGAGCACACTGGGCTCACAGGGAGGGGGGGGGCAAGAGCTGCAACGAGCCGTTTAGTGGAGAGAGTGAATACACGTAGTTTACAGAGATGCTGTATGCCAAACAATGTGAGTTTGGAAAATTGCACAGTATAAATGTATTCTAGTCGACCTCAACAATGGAATTATGATCAGTGGAAATGGCCATGACATGTGACCTTTAAACATTTTTTATTTTATTTTTATTTTTAATAAACAAGGTAAATATTATATAATTGGTATCAGTAAAATCTATAATCTACAATAAAATCTTGTTTAAAACTGTGTTACGACGATGTCTAAAGTTACTGATAAGTCACATGTTTCCTGCCTGGCCTTGCCCATGTGTCATTACCTTTATATACAGTCTATGGTCATTACCCTCTCTCGTCTGGGCGGTAAGAAAGGAGCCCTCAGCCAGTGCAGCAGCAGCAGCCACTAGCAGCTGACTGTTGCTATCTGTAAACTATGATGCCGAAACATAATTTCAGCGTCGTCAAATCTGATGATCATCGGGTGCCAATGTCAGTGCCTGGTCCAGTCTGTGAGTAGTTTGGACACTAGTGACTAGTATCCGGTGGGGTGACGCAGTACGGCAGTAGTTGATGAGGATGGCTTCATGTGCAGGTGGAGTCTCCGGACCTCGGTCCCCGCCCAATTCCGTTCAAGAGCTACTCTCCAATCCTTTCGAAAGGAGAGGTCTGGGAGATAAATTGATACTTAAAGACCTTGGACCGGAACAACCCGATTTGTATATATCGCAGCAAGCTCGTGAAAAAGACAAAACGTATCAACGAGGCTTCTCACGTAGCTGGTACACCAGAAAGGCATGGCTAGCTGGATGCAAACAGGTAAATGCTGTCTTTTGTTTCCCATGCTTGCTCTTCAAACAGCCGGGGACAGATACGATCTGTTCAGAAACTAGACAAAAGTTAAACAAGTACAAACCACAGACTGCCTGTGTCATGGAGAATACAGTCGCTGGTTTATTTATGTCTGTGTAGGCCGTTGTTGTGAGTGTGGACGGTCGGAGCATTTACAAAGTTAGCTTAGCCAATCTCCATTTAGAAAACACGCATTTTAAAAGGGTTTTTCGCCTGCCGTCTGTCTGCAGACTTGTCAAAGCGTTAACTCATGGTTTTTATTATCCGGTATCAGTATGTTGTTACGTCGGCATCATTTTGAAACGTGTATTACAATTAAATCACGGTCAAATATGTTCATCTTGTTGTAGTTGTAGCCCCCTTGCCAGCGATTCTCTCTCTAGTTTACTCCAATATGAACTAAAGTGTAACATTCTTTGTATCTAAGTGATTTAGACTTGCCTAACGACTAACAAAGCCATCTGAAATCGTGAACTATCTGCCAGAGCCTATAAAGGTTACCAATAAGGTGGGGAAAAACCCGAATATGCATAATGCTAGACATGTAAACAGGTAACACGACTGTTGGGCCCCAGTTGAATCTAAGAAATGAAAACTGTCAGTCTCTCCTGGAAGAGATGCCCTGAGTGCTATAACAAGAATAACATGTGTATTCCTATGTTTACTCTGTTTGTGTGTCAGTTGAGAGGGAGTCGTCTCATGTGCTTCGGAGGAGATCGTTGGAGGTCAACGCTCGCTCGTCTGGGTTTGGCTTTACCGCACCGGATGTGGAAAGATCGAACCCAAACACAACGCAGCAAACAAGGGGTAAGCGCACATGCACACTTGCTGGCACAAGTAATCCCCTAATTGTTTTTACCGCAATTATTATATTTTGAATGATAATGGTTACACTTATTTTCATCAGTTGTTTTGTATGTTTCCTCTAAATAACAAAAATAAATACACACAGCTTATTGAACATACACAATTAATCATACTGTAGCTAAAGGTTCATCCTCTGAGGAGGAGCAGGTTTTTATTTTCAGCAGTTACAAGGCGAGACAATAGGAAAAGATGTAAGACATAACATAGTAAAACCACAAAAGAATAAACGGCAGCACTAACAACCTTGTGCGGTACTCGTGTGAACACTTGTTCTGTTATATTCATGCCCAGTTAAACACTGCATCATTCCTTTCATGTATGATTTAATTGGGGACCAGTTCCTGGCAAAGTCATCCAGAGTAAGACAACCTCTCCATGGCAACATGGACATCAGTTTTTCAAACCATAACAAAATATCAGGCAGATCTTCATCCAACCACTTCTGGAGAGTTGTGAGGCGTGCAGCATACAAAGCCATTTCTAAATGTCCTTACGTCTTTTACATTTAAGCATACTGAAGAGCACATAGGATCACATGTACATCGAACAGCTGGGGTAACATGTAGACTGTGAATAATCCTATACTGGCTCATCGGGTTTATTAGAACATGTAATCTTCTTTGCATTTAAAAACATGTGTTGCCACATCTTATAATCCAAATGGACCCAAAGTGTTCCCCCCAGAGTTAACATGAATAGCAGGCTTGTTAACTTGATCATAATTACATCTCTTAACTTTCTTCCTTAAAGAAGAAGCTTTTGATATTTATTTTTCCAATTGATTTATGTTCACAGCACTCTTATATATTGGTATGGATTGATTGTTACTCGTGATGTGTAGGTGGTGGAAGAATTACGCATGGGCTAAAAGAAGTCCTGAGTTGTGAAAAGGACTAAATGAGTTATTTTATTTTAACAATATGAGAAACCTTCCATTTCCACTTTGAAATCCAAAGCAGAAAAACATTGAGCAAAATCAGGATTACACACAATTCCAACAGTGACCTTGATGGATTGAAAAAAATGATATTGCTTTCTACATATAATACACAGATAACACAAACAACTAAATAAGTGCATTGCCTTAACAATCTCATATATTCCACTCATCCCACACATGCTGGGCAGTGAAGACGTGTGCTAGTTCGACCCCTGAGGCCAAAAGACATGATACATTTGGTGTTAAGTAGATTAACTGGCACACTTATAAATGATTGCAAACTGAAAGATAATAAAAATATTGAATTGAATTGAAAAAGATGCGTCTCCATTCAAACAGGAAGTGGATTCATGGAATGAACTCGGATCAGTGTTTCAAAGCCTCCTAAGTGTGGCATCTGCAGACATGTCAACGCAGGCCTCCAACCGCATTTCTCTCTGAATGATTTCCGCTCTCTTTATTCCTCATTAGCTTTGCCAAGTGGCCAGAACGCCACGCTAACACTTAGCACGCTCCCTGGCAGCAGATGGAAAGTGTCTGAGCCGTCTGACAGCCTCGCGGCGATGTATCACCTGTTTATTCAGCCGAACGCAGCAGATGAATTGTGCTGTGAAGGCAAAGGTTAGCAATGCTAATTTAATCAGAGCCTGCTGTTGTAACACCGCCCTGCTTCAAGAGACCTGCAACGTGAAGGAGCTTTGTGAATACATACACTTGTTCTTCTTGAGCGCAGCGACTTTCCCCTGCAGCCTGAAGGTCTGTGATCTGTGCTCTGACTTCAAACTAATGCCCTCACTCTGCTCTGAAGAACACACTTGTTCTTCTGTGTTCTAAGAAGGTGTTGTTGCTGAGATGTGTGTGTGTGTGTGTGTGTGTGTGTGTGTGTGTGTGTGTGTGTGTGTGTGTTTAAATCACACAGTCTCCACAGTAGAATTTGCTTACTTTACTTTTGAGTCATTTGGCTTTGTTGCTTCTAACGGTGGATTCCAATGAGGTGACCGTCAGCCTGCAGCAGGGACGGGGTGGAAGGTTTGCACCGCAGCAGAACTGCACTGCAGTGCTGCTGTGCTGCTGCTGTGTAGCGGTACTACACACAGAACTGTTGGTACTAGTTCTCTGGATGCTCAGCTGATGATCACAGAACTGTTGGTACTAGTTCTCTGGATGCTCAGCTGATGATCACAGAACTGTTGGTACTAGTTCTCTGGATGCTCAGCTGATGATCACAGAACTGTTGGTACTAGTTCTCTGGATGCTCAGCTGATGATCACAGAACTGTTGGTACTAGTTCTCTGGATGCTCAGCTGATGATCACAGAACTGTTGGTACTAGTTCTCTGGATGCTCAGCTGATGATCACAGAACTGTTGGTACTAGTTCTCTGGATGCTCAGCTGATGATCACAGAACTGTTGGTACTAGTTCTCTGGATGCCTCAGCTGATGATCACAGAACTGTTGGTACTAGTTCTCTGGATGCTCAGCTGATGATCACAGAACTGTTGGTACTAGTTCTCTGGATGCTCAGCTGATGATCACAGAACTGTTGGTACTAGTTCTCTGGATGCTCAGCTGATGATCACAGAACTGTTGGTACTAGTTCTCTGGATGCTCAGCTGATGATCACAGAACTGTTGGTACTAGTTCTCTGGATGCTCAGCTGATGAT